>NC_054699.1:24665167-24727667 GCF_016097555.1 Gigantopelta aegis | reverse complement strand
CCTACCATCCTGTAGACCGATGACCTACCACGACGCCACCGAGGCCGGTCCAAGCCATGAATACAAGAGTACTATAATATTCCTTGGTAAACTGGGGCGAGACGTAGCCCAGTGGTAAAGCGTTCGCTTGATGCGCGGTCGGTCTAGGATCGATCCCCGTCGGTGGGCCCATTGGGCTATGTCTCGTTCCAGCCAGTGTACCACGACTGGTATATCAAAGGCCGTGGTATGTGTTATCCTGTCTGTGGGATGGTGCATATAAAAGATCCCTTGCTGCTAATCGAAAAGAGTAGCCCATGAAGTGGCGACAACGGGTTTCCTCTCTCAATATCTGTGTGGTCCTTAACCATATGTCCGACGCCATATAACCGTAAATAAAATGTGTTGAGTGCGTCGTTAAATAAAACATTTCCTTCCTTGGTAAACTATAAACAATTGTAAACATACAAGAAAAGCAGTAAACATATTGGACCGAATTTATAAAGCCTGTTTGTGACGTGTGTAACTACACACATTTACAATGCTTAGACACCTGCGTTTAAAAAAACCCAGATTTCTTAAATTCGGCCCATTGAGTTTAAAATCATTCCATATCATCGCTAACCGATAAAAATAAAAATAACCGACATTTTTGTTTACTGTTTTACTTTCTTTTCCTTTTCTTTCCAAATTTTATTTTATATTTCCCCCTTCTTTCTTATTCCCTTTCTTGCTTTGTTTCTTTCCCTTGCTTTCTTGCATACTTTTGACATGGACATCAGAAAATAATGAAATTATAGGGTGTTTTACTAACCTTGTTATGTCCATGAGATGTCAGACTGACAACAACACACCAAACACACACAAACACAAAATTACATTTAAAACAAAACAACTGAAACAACAACAGAGATATCATATATTAACCCCCCTAACCCCCCCAAACTCCCCCCCCCCAAAAAAAAAAAAAAAAAAAAAAAACCCAACAACAACAAACAAACCAAAACCAAAACCCAACAACAAACAAACAAATAGAAAAATATATGTTACGTTTAAAATATATAACTTCATATATTATGTTTAATTTTCGTAAAACATTCTAGTTTTGTACGTAGCCTAAAGAGTTTTGTAAAAAAAAACAGACTTCAGTTTTGGTATCAGTGAGTTATGTAAAACACTATTCAATGTTGGACTTTTGGAGTTTTGTGATAAAACACTCGTCAACTGGCGAAATATATCAGTAGCTAATACCAATACACCATAATGAACCTCGGATTATTTCGTAATTATTTATTTTACACACCATAACTATTTTAGTTATTATTATGTACTTTATCTATACAGATCATGTTTTATTTATAGATCCGTGCGATCCTGAAGGGGGTTACGAAATAATTCCAAGTGTCAGAGAAAACCTTCCTGTCTGTAAGTAAACCTGTATAATTACTGGCATTATGTTGATGAGAGAGAGAGAGAGAGAGAGAGAGAGAGAGAGAGAGAGAGAGAGAGAGAGAGAGAGAGAGAGGGAAAGAGACACACACACACGGACATGAGAGAGAGAGAGAGAGAGAGAGAGAGAGAGAGAGAGACAGACAGACAGACAGACAGACAGACAGACAGAAGAGAGAGAGAGAGACAGACAGACAGAGAGACAGACATAGAGAGAGGGAGAGAGAGAGACAGAGAGAGAGAGAGAGGGAGAGAAAGAGAGACACACACACACGGAGAGAGAGAGAGAGACAGAGAGAGAGAGGGAGAGAGATAGTGTGTGAGAGAGAGAGATAGTGTGAGAGAAAGAGAGAGAGAGAGAGACAGAGCGAGAGAGAGAGAGAGAGAGAGAGCGAGAGAGAGAAGAGAGAGACAGACAGACAGACAGAGAGACAGACAGAGAGAGAGACAGAGAGAGAGAGGGAGAGAAAGAGAGACACACACGGAGAGAGAGAGAGAGAGAGAGAGAGAGAGAGAGAGAGAGAGAGAGAGAGAGAGAGAGAGAGAGACAGAGGAGACAGAGAGAGAAGAGAGAGAGAGAGAGAGTAGAGAGAGAGGGTAGATAGTAGTGAGAGTGTGCCAGAGAGATAGAGAGATAGAGAGATAAGATAGATAGAGAGATAGCAAAGAGAGGGATAGAGAGAGATAGGGATAGAGCAGAGAAATAGTGTGTGGTGTGAGTGAGAGTAGAGAGATTAGAGCGACGAGGAGAGAAGAGAGAGAGAGAGAGAGATCGAGAGAGATGGGGATTTAGAGAGACAGACAGACAGACTGAGACAGATAGAGACAGATACTGGGTGGATAATCGAAAATGGCTAATCACTATTATAGGTAGTACAAAATCAAATAACGTCCGGCTGGGTCCAAGCTCGAGGTGCACCGTACGTTTGATAGAGCAGTTAATACCACAAGTCGTGCCATTGGTAATACATATGACAGTGTTCGTTGTCAAAATATTAGTTTCATCTTGGTGATAAACATATGCAATTTTCATCTGGTACTACTGTGTCAAGTAGCCTTTTGCTTGAAACATTTTGTGCGAAACTAGGGTGTTGTTAGAACATCCGGTTATATTGAAAATGAGCCATAAGAGGTTCCACTTTCTAAAGTTAATACTTTGAGAGAACAATCCGATTAAAATTATCTCTACTGGGTCTACCAGCAGTGCGTGGACTCCCATGTCCAGGTGACATTTCATCTATAAATAACAATTTAAATATCGACCAATTACACTTCGCCTTTTATAGCGTATACAAATTCTAAAAATATCGGGTGAGACTATTTATGCAATAGGCGAACTTGTTGGTCAATTTCAACATTGAAACAACAGGGGGAAATGTGCAGTAATAAACTCTGGATTATACACTAGTATAAACAGATTTTATGTCTATACCATCACGTTTTTTTTTTCGTCTTGAAACTAATTTTATATAAAATTTTATATTGCAGTTAATTTCCGGCATACTTCGTAATTCACCTGAATCATTTCGTATACCTTCGGCATAATCCCGAATGTTTTCAAATTCTTTTCAAATCACTGGCATGATTTTGCAAGTAAGGTTTTGATTGGTCGAATGAAAGGTCAACTGGACATGAGCTCCAACGGGCTGCTGTTAGATCCACATGCAATAGTGGAGCTAATTTTAATTATATTGTTGAGAGAAGGGCTGTAGAACTAACATTTATGGGTCGTAGTTTGGTTGATATATTGTATATAATATTTTTAAACACATACGTTAACATGGTATATACAGCTCCGATATACTTGAATATAATGCTTATTATTTTACACAAGAGTCCACAACATATTTACTTAATATCGTCCAAACTATTTTGATGGTAGTTTTATGTAGAGATACAATATTTGATTAGCCTTAACTGTTTTAGCGTTTAGATTTATGACATTTTGTGATCTATCATCACTTTGCACCAATCGATCTGTGCATTGTTTTGGGGAAACTTAGAACTGTATCACCTATATATTAATTGAAGATATAGCAAAGCATTATCGGCCAACAAATGCGTTTTGGATGCTATTTTTGCATAATTGCCATATATGTGTGTGTGTGTGTGTATGTATGTGTGTGTGCGTGTGTGTGTGTGTGTGTATGTATGTATGTATGTGTATGTGTGTGTGTGTATGTGTGTGTGTGTGTGTGTGTGTGTGTGTGTGTGCATGTGTATATGCATGTGTATGTCTTTGTGTGGGTATGTGTACGGGGTATGTTTACGTGTACATGTACACATGTATAAAAATGTACATGTATATATCAAGAAAACCAAGAATAGCAATGCACCTAAAAGTGAACCTTGTGGTACACCAAAATACTACACTTAAGCTACTGTCTGTGATATCGTTTCTTCCCAAGCAGACATCTGCTTCCGATTTGCTAAGATACTTGTAATCACCTGTTGTCCAACTTATACAATATTAATATATAAGTGACTCAGTCTAAAGCTTTTATTAAATCTAGAAGAACTGGACAGCTGTTACGTCTTGATATGTCTCGAATTGCCCTAAATTTCAAATTGTATTCTATTTTTCAGCATCTGTAATCCATTCATTAAAAATCCCCGGAAATCAGAGCGAGGTGGATCTGGTTGGACAGAACAGCACGTATTTCCAGTTTGATCCAGTCTCTAGGAATATCACACTGAAAAAAGCACTCGACAGAGATACGTCATTTCCGGGAGAGCTCGTCAAATACTTTGTTAATTGCAAAGCGAAAAAAGACGCTAACTTCGTAAGGATATGTGATGTTTTTTTGTCATTAAGTTGTATATTTTATTTGAACGAAGATACTAATACTGAATGTTGAAATGGGCGGTGAGGTTACACAGTTATAAATAATGATTAATATTGCCACGTAAAGTACCCTTAAGCAGCATAGTGTATGTGTCTGCATATGCGTATATCTCTTGGAGAGAGAAAGAAAGAAAGAAATGTTTTATTTAACGACGCACTCAACACATTTTATTTACGGTTATATGGCGTCAGACATATGGTTAAGGACCACACAGATTCTAAGAGGAAACCCGCTGTCGCCACTACATGGGCTACTCTTCCGATTAGCAGCAAGGGATCTTTTATTTGCGCTTCCCACAGGCAGGATAGCACAAACCATGGCCTTTGTTGAACCAGTTATGGATCACTGGTCGGTGCAAGTGGTTTACACCTACCCATTGAGCCTTGCGGAGCACTCACTCAGGGTTTGGAGTCGGTATCTGGATTAAAAATCCCATGCCTCGACTGGGATCCGAACCCAGTACCTACCAGCCTGTAGACCGATGGCCTGCCACGACGCCACCGAGGCCGGTCTTGGAGAGAGAGACAGAGAGAGAGACAGAGAGAGAGAGAGAGAGAGAGAGAGAGAGAGAGAGAGAGAGAGAGAGAGAGAGAGAGAGAGAGAGAGAGAGAGAGATTCATGAAACAAAACCATTTTATTACGTTACCTATTCAATCTGATTAAAATTAGCTCTACTGGTCTACCAGTAGATCTAACAGCATTGCGTGGACTCCCATGTCCAGATGACATTTCATCTATAAGACCAATTACACTTTGCCTTTTATAGCGTTATTCGGGAGCATACAAATTCTAAAAATATCGGGCGAGATTATTTATGCAATAGGCGAACTTGTTTGTCTATTTCAACATAAAAAAACCAGGGGGAAAAGTGCAGTAATAAACGAATTTTATATAAAATGTTATATTGAAATTAGTTTCCGGCATACTTCGTAATTCACCCGAATCATTTCTTATACCCTCGGCATAATTCTTTTCAAATCACTGGCATGATTTTGCAAGTAAGGTTTTGATTGGTCGAATGAAATGTCAACTGGACATGAGCTCCAAAGGGGTGCTGTTAGATTCACAGGTAATAGTAATTAACAACTGGAGCTAATTTTAATAGATTGGTTACCTATTGATGCTTAGATTTTCACTGACCGATTTCTTAATTTCGAAATTACGCATAATACAGAACGTAATGTCGGAAAATGCTATGCCACTGAGGCACTATTCGACATCTGCTATTTTTACAAAAGACAGTGGTCGTTTAGCTCGCCATTTTATTTGTCAAAGCCTGTAACTTTCAACGTTTGAGGAGAGACAATCTCATATTGAATGGTTCACAGGGTTACATTCGAGGGAACTTAAAGTTTGGTTTGTTTAACGACGCCACTAAATACATTCGGGGTAAGGGTCGCAGTGGTAAATCGCTCGCTTGATGCGCGGTCGGTCTGGGATCGATCCCCGTCAGTGGGCCCATTGGCTATTTCTCGTTCCAGCCAGTGTACGGCGACTGGTATATCAAAGGTATTGGTATGTACTATCCTGTCTGTGAAATGGTGCATATAAAAAATCCCTTGCTACTAATGGAAGAAAAATGTAGCGGGTTTCATCTCTAAGACTATATGTCGGAATTACCAAATGTTTGACATCATAATAAAAAAAAAAAAATAAAAAATAAAAAAAATGCACTAGTGGTGTTGTTAAACAAAACAAACTTTAATATTCGGGGGACGATAAAAAAAGTTTCTTTCGCTTTAATTCCCACGCAGTTGTACACGATGGACCCACGGATGACTAACGGCGTTACTAATCGTGAACGATCTCGACGCAGGACAACAACTGTGGATTGTCATTGTGATACTGTATGTGTCACTGGACGACGTTTCCACACACGTAGACGTACATGAATAACATTTTATTTTCACCTGGCAGACTGCGGTGAACCGTGTTGAACGGTCGCCCAGCCCAGGTCAGCTGTAAAAACGAAAACAGTAATCAGATTCAACACAGTGGCGTAGCCGTGGAAGGGGGGGGGGGGGGGGGGGGGGGGGGGGGGGGGGGGGGAGAGGGGGGGGCCATACCCTCCCCCCCCCCCCCAATGCCAGGGAAATTAGGGGTGATCAGTGGCGTACTCGATATCATTGTTTACTTGGCTGCCAGGTGCCCCCACACCCCCACCTACAAAATCCTGCCTACGCCACTGATTCAACACACCAGTTTGTATATAAAAGATCCTTGCTGCTAATGGAAAAATTGCGGCGGGTTACAAAATGTGTCACTTCCAATAGCCGACGATTAATAAAATCAACATGCTCTAGTGGTGTCGTTAAGCAAAACAAACTTCATTCATTTCATTTCAGTTTAATTTTTCATGCTTGTATCCAATTAAGGTTCACGCACGCTGTCCTGACCCCTACACTTTTCCCCGTTACTGAAGCTCAGAAGTCTTAAAATTCCGTATTTTAACACCTGAAAATAAAAGTTCTCGGGAAGCATGCCCCAGACAAGCGAGCTGACAGTGCCCGCCCCTCCATCCCCACCTTTTAAATAGACTCCGCAGGCCATTGTTATACAGGAGGTGAATGGTGTGTGTATATTGATAAACAAGTCTAATATTTATTTTAAACTTCAGATTAAGATCAACTTTCGAGTGGTTGTGCTGGACGTTAATGACAACGCTCCTAAATTCACACAAGACCAGTACGAGGTTCACATCAAAGAGGTAGAGTTAGTTTACTTACTAGAGTTAGTGTTTACTTACTAGAGTTAGTGTTTACTTACTAGAGTTAGTTTACTTACTAGAGTTAGTGTTTACTTACTAGAGTTAGTGTTTACTTACTAGAGTTAGTTTACTTACTAGAGTTAGTGTTTACTTACTAGAGTTAGTTTACTTACTAGAGTTAGTGTTTACTTACTAGAGTTAGTGTTTACTTACTAGAGTTAGTTTACTTACTAGAGTTAGTGTTTACTTACTAGAGTTAGTTTACTTACTAGAGTTAGTGTTTACTTACTAGAGTTAGTTTACTTACTAGAGTTAGTGTTTACTTACTAGAGTTAGTGTTTACTTACTAGAGTTAGTTTACTTACTAGAGTTAGTGTTTACTTACTAGAGTTAGTTTACTTACTAGAGTTAGTGTTTACTTACTAGAGTTAGTTTACTTACTAGAGTTAGTGTTTACTTACTAGAGTTAATGTTTACTTACCAGTTAGTTAGCAAGTCATCAATCATTTTATAATACCTGATATGAGATCCCTTTATGAAGTATAAAAAGAAGAGATTAAAAACAAAAATAATTTTAATACAATATGACAATAATATTAAATTATTTAACTAATATATAAATGATTTTAATTATGTAGGTCAAGTAATATTTAAATGGTTTTAATTATGTACCGTAGGTTAAGTCATATGCACATTATTTTAATTATGTAGGTCAAGTCATATATAAATCATTTTAATATTTTAATTCTATAGGTCAAATGATATGTAAATGGTTTTAATTCTCTATATCATGTAATATGTAAATTATTTTAATATTGTATGTCAAGTAATATGTAATTATTTTAATTCTGTAGATCAAGTAATATGTAAATTATTTTAATTATCCAGGTCAAGTAATATGTAAATTATTTTATTATTTCTAGATCACACACCTTTTAATTCTCTAGATCAAGTAATATGTTAATAATTTTAATTCTCTAGGTCAAGTAATGTGTAAATAATTTTAAATCTCTAGGTCAAGTAATATGTAAATAATTTTAAATCTCTAGGTCAAGTAATATGTAAATAATGAATAAATTGTAACTAATTATTGCAGTCCCTGGCTGTGGGCGACTCCATCATCACTGGAATCTCGGCTGTCGACAACGACAGCGGAAATAATGGACTCGTCTACTATTCAGTACTGGACGGCCCGTATTCCGTAAGTCTTTGAATCCTTGCGGTTCTCCATGTACTAAGATTTTCTGTTTGGTGTAAAACACTACGTTTTTGCTTTAATATGATGAAAGTTTAAAATCAATCATCATTTTGCACAAATCGATTAATACTTGATTGTATATGTAGTTTGTTTCAGTATTAACACACACACACATACACACACACTCGCACACACACACGTGCGCGCATGCACACACGCACGCACACATGCACGCACACAAACAAAAGAAAATAAATCAAACAAAACACTGAAATTTCATGCGATTTTCATTTTGAAAGACTTAAATCTAATGTAATTCCAACTGAATATTATGGGATCGATTCCTGTCGGTGAGGCTATTGGGTATATCAAAGGCTGTGGTATGTGCTGTCATGTCTGTGGGATAGTCCATATGAAGGATACCTTGCTACTAATCGAAAAACTTAACGGGTTTCCTCTCTAAGACCAAATGTTTGACATCCAATAGCCGATGATTAATAAAGCAATGTGCTTTAGTGGCGGTGTCTTTAACTTTTTCAAATGTGTAGTGAGACCTATAGTGACAGCATGCCCAATAGGTTCTCTCTAACGGAATATGCAGGCACTAGGTTCACTAAAGTTTGAATTTCTGCTTGATGTGTTTGTTTGACGTGTGCTTGTTTTTTGTCGATTTTCAGCACTATTTTGACATTATTAACCCCGTGAAGGCTAACCTCAAGTTGATAAAAAAGTTGGACTATGAAACGGAAAATAATTTTACAATACAAATTGTCGCTCAGGTAAGATAACATTGTGTATACTATACGTTGTGGTGGTGTTACTTAGTCTGTTACGTTTTTAATTACTTATTCGCTTATGTACTAACATACTTTACTTACGTACCTACAAACTAAATTCTATATGTACTTACTTGCCAAGCTGTCTAGCTACCTAGCCACCTGCATATCTACCTGCCAACCAACCTGCCTACTTACATGTACCTATCTACATACTTACTTACCTAACTACCCACCCACCTATCTAACTACTCATCTGTCTATCTATCTGTCTATCTATTCGTCTGTCCGTCCGTCTGTCCGTCCGTCCGTCCGTCCATCCATCCGTCCGTCCGTCCGTCCATCCGTCCATCCATCCATCCATATATCTACCAATCGCATTCTCTCTAACATAGATATCAACTAGTTGTAGTTTAAAATGTCGTTTAACAAATATTCCTTTCATACCTTAAAGGGACATTCTTGAGTTTGCTGCAATTTTAAAGATATTATCGACTAACAGAGACTTTTTAATGATTGTAATTACATATCAAATATATATTTTCTGCATAAAATATTAGTGGCTGTATATTAAACGTGTTTCTGATCGTTCTAATATTTGTACTAGGTTAAATTTCATTTTATTTCCTAAAATATAAATTTTTTCGTACGTACGAAATTATTTGAAGACAAAATCCATTTTGGGCTTCTTACAAATATTAAGACGATCAGAAACACATTGAATATACAGACACTGATATTCTAAACAAGAAAATATATTTAATATGTAAGTTTAATCGTAGAAATATTTTATTAGTCGGAAACATCTTACAGTGCAGCAAACTCGGGAATGTCCCTTTAACACTGAATGTAACTTAGACAATAAACTATACCATCAGCATGCAAGTACAACTTACAAAAACAAACAAGTCCCCCCCCCCCCCCCCCCCCCCAACAATCGGTTAGAATTAGTTGGACATTAGAAGGATTTCAATTTTGAGAGCCACGCATATCGTGTCATGTTCACCCTTCAAATGGCTAGTTTTAACTTTAATAACCATTTAAAGGGACATTCCTGAGTTTGCTGCATTGTAAGATGTTTCCGACTAATAAAATATTTCTGCGATTAAACTTACATATTAAATATATTTTCTTGTTTAGAATATCAGTGTTTGTATAGTCAATGTGTTTCTGGTCGTCTTAATATTTGTAAGAAGCCAAAACTGGATTTTGTCTTCAATTAATTTCGTACGTACGAAAAAATTATATTTTTGGAAATAAATGAAATTTAACCTAGTACAAATATAAGAACGATCAGAAACACGTTTAATATACAGCCACTAATATTTTATGCAGAAAAATATATTTGATATGTAATTACAATTGTTAATTTTTTTCTGTTAGTCGATAACATCTTAAAAATTGCAGCAAACTCAGGAATGTCCCTTTAATAAAGAAAATTCATTTAAAAACAAACCCAAAGTCCAGCATATTTACATCAATTCTATCATCTAAACAGGAAGAACTACAATCTAATTAAAATTAGCTCCACTATTACATGTGGATCTAACACCAGCCAGTTGGAGCTCATGTCCACCAATCAAAACCTTACTTGCAGAATCCTGCCAGTGATTTAAAAATAATTTGAAAACATTCCGAATTATCCTGAGGGTATACGACATGTTTCGTGTGAATTACGAATGCCTTAAAACATGTTTTATTTTATAAAATAAATAAATTGTAATGTAAAACTGAAGACTGATTTAGTTGGGGGTTTTATAAATAAATTAATAATTTTTAATGTAAAATTGAAGACTGATAACCCACCCGTACGTATTGGTATGGTTCGCTGTACTGCGGCCACTAAAATAGACTCGCCCGATATTTTTAGAATTTGTATGCTCCCAAATAACGTTATAAAAGGCGAAGTGTGATTGGTCAATATTTAAATTATTATTTACAGACGAAATGTTACCTGGACATTGGGGACTACGCAGTGTTGTTAGCAATCCGATTAAAATGAGTAATTCACATGAAACATATCGTATACCCTCAGGATAATTCGGAATGTTTTCAAATTATTTTTAAATCACTGGCAGGATTCTGCAAGTAAGGTTTTGATTTGGTGGACATGAGCTCCAACTGGCTGGTGTTAGATCCACATGTAATAGTGGAGCTAATTTTAATTAGATTGGAAGAACTTTTACAGTTAACATTTTCCCCGCATAATCGATTATGGATTTTTGCAATCGATCATCACATCGGTAGAGCCAAGCCGATTAATTGTCGATTATGATCGATCATTGAAACATTACTAATATTTACATTGTTGTTTGTTCGTCGTTTTTTTTCCCCAGGACCAGGCAGACCAAGAGTCCCCTCTGAACGACACCGCGTTAGTCACAATACGAGTGATCGACGAAGATGATATGCCACCAAAATTCTCCCGTGCGAGATACACGGGCACTGTGATCGAGAATTCCAAACCGGTAAGGCCTTGCTTACAAAAGCGTTTAGTTCCCTGTCACCCGACTCACCGCGTTAATCATGTCGAAGTCTATAATTGTGGTTTCTTTGTAACTGGATTACATTTAAAATTATTGTGTATGTAGCCTAATTGTGTTTTGTTCTTTAATTCTTTAAGCATTTAGTCTGTAATTGTGTTTTTTCTTTAATTGACTTCATGTCATGTTATATTCTGGATTTTTTAAAATTATGATACATAAAATAAGAAGTGAGCTGAGATTGTTTTCATGTATACGTAAAGCCAACTGATATAGGTAGTAATTAGATTTAAAGGGACATTCCTGAGTTTGCTGCATCGTAAGATGTTTTTGACTAATAAAATATTTCTACGACTAAACTTACATATTAAATATATTTTCTGGTTTAGAATATCAGTGTCTGTATATTCAATGTGTTTCTGGTCGTCGTAATATTTGTAAGAAGCCCAAACTGGATTTGGTACAAATATTAAAACGATCAGAAACACCTTTAATATACAGCCACTAATATACAGCAAAAAATATAAATGATATGCAATTACAATCGTTAAAAAGTCTCTGTTAGTCGATAACATCTTAAATATTGCAGCAAACTCAGGATTGTCTCTTTAATACGCTTGTGGTTTTCGACTGGAAATGCAATGAATGCATTAAGAATTGAATACAAAGTGCGATTTGGCTTCATATGTACTGCATATTGATGACTGTGTTGTAGAATAATATACACAGTAGAATCCCAGAGATGATTGGAATGTAAGCAAGATATATTTTACAGTGATTACACTAGTTTTAGACAAAATAGCACAGTTCAAAACGAGCATTTTTAGGTGTAAATTTAGTCACATTACAATCGATCGAGACATGTTCCTCAGGATAATATATTGAAAACAAAAGAAGAAATTTTGCTTGAGAAGCGAGGGGTTTGACACCCCCCCCCCCCCCCCCACACACACACACACACGCCTGCATTAGGTTGGCGCTTCTAGCGGCACTCCCAGCTTTTTTTCTGCTTGAAACTGAATCCTACGAATATTGTCCCCATTTTCCGTACTCATATTTAGTCAATCAAAACATGTCCGGTGTTCCTTCACATCATCCTAGATCCATCTCTGATATATTTTCTTTTTAGGGCAAACTCCATCGTATGTTAACCTTTCGTTCACAAAATGGTGTCCATTCGTTAGAACTCTGAAATAGCCCAGAAAGTCTTTGTTTAGTGTATGAGTTCTTTTTCTTTGAGCTTCAAGAACTATTTATGTTATTAATTTTATTTGCATTTTTATAAACTAATATATCAAAGAGACCGCTGAATTTCAGCTGCCCCCTGAGATGTCAATTTTTTTCTTTTTTTTTTACTCCAAAAAATAGCATACACATCTCAGGGTTTAATTTGTTTATAAAAAGTAGTGCCCCCCCCCCCCCCCCCCCCCCTAGGATTTTGATCAGGGTGCGGCCCTGAATTTTTTCCATGCATGTAACATATATCAATACCGTATATTTACCTGGGCTTTGCCTAGTTTGCCCTTTTTGCATTTATGCAATCTAATTAAAATTAGCTCCACAATTACATGTGGATCTAACACCAGCCAGTTGGAGCTCATGTCCACCAATCAAAACCTTACTTGCAGAATCCTGCCAGTGATTTAAAACTAACAACATTGCGTAGTCCCCAATGTCCAGGTAACATGTCGTCTGTAAATAATAATTTAAATATTGACCAATCACACTTCGCCTTTTATAACGTTATTTGGGAGCATACAAATTCTAAAAATATCGGGTGAGTCTATTTTAGTGGCCGCAGTACAGTGAACCATACCAATACGTACAGTCTTCAATTTTACATTAAAAATTATTTATTTATTTATAAAAAAACCCAACTAAATCAGTCTTCAGTTTTACATTACAAATTATTTATTTTATAAAATAAACCATGTTTTAAGGCATTCGTAATTCACACGAAACATGTCGTATACCCTCAGGATAATTCGGAATGTTTTCAAATTATTTTTAAATCACTGGCAGGATTCTGCAAGAAAGGTTTTGATTGGTGGACATGAGCTCCAACTGGCTGGTGTTAGATCCACATGTAATTGTGGAGCTAATTTTAATTAGATTGGCATTCATGAAATATTTATACCAAACAAACATGATTTACCTACAACCTTTAAGAGCCTTCCATAATTAAAGGTATTGTGACATACAGCACCCTTTTAATACTATCTGTTTGAACATCATGGGTTATTCCCTTGGACCCTTCATACGTATTCCATTAAAACATACAGCTGCAATTGTTCTGTAACTTTAGCGTCTGTTGTGTACAGATTTCTGTTTTGCAAATGCCAGTGAAAAAGAAGAGAGAAAAAACAACACCCCCCCCCCCTAAACAACAACAAGAAACTCCTCCCCCCCAAAACCCCCAAAACAACCCCTAACAACAATACTACCTAACACCAAAAACCCCAACCAAAAAACCCAACCCCAAAAAGAAACAAAAAAAACACCAACATCCAAACAAAACAAAAAACCCAACAAATCAAAACACAAAACAAAAACAACAGAAAAAACTGCGAAAAAAACCTACAACAAAAACAAAACAATAACAAAAAACCCAACAACAACAACAGCAAATAAAACGTTTGTGTTTTTGTTGTTGCAGGGCACGGTTGTGGAGATGGCCGAGCGGATCGTGGCCTATGACCAGGACATCTCATTCAATAACTCCGTCGTATACAGCATGATGGGTGAGTTCAGATTTAAAATGAAACGGATAGCCTGAAACAGCCTCTTTTATCACACGCTGCATCCACGCAGGCCTTGACATGGGCACAGAATAAAATAACAACTTCATGATCGTACCAAGCGGAAGCGGAAAGTGATGGATGACGCGAGGTGAAATTTGACGTAAAACAGTAGGCGACACAAAATTAATTTTAGTGAGCAAGTGATCCATTTGTGGCTTAAATATCTGGCTGAAGGTTCAAGAACACCTGTATTGGCATTGTCTCATATGTTTAATATCCAAAATGTATGTTGTCTCAAATGCCTAATGACTTAAAAGTCTAATGTCTAAGTTATCTCGAATATCTAATGCCGTCTCAAATGTAGAATGTCATCTCGAATATCTAATGCCGTCTCAAATGTAGAATGTCATCTCAAATATCTAATGCCGTCTCAAATGTAGAATGTCATCTCAAATATCTAATGCCGTCTCAAATGTAGAATGTCATCTCAAATATCTAATGTTATCTCAAATGTAGAATGTCATCTCAAACATCTAATGCCGTCTCAAATGTAGAATGTCATCTGAAATATCTAATGCCGTCTCAAATGTAGAATGACATCTCAAACATCTAATGCCGTCTCAAATGTAGAATGTCATCTCAAACATCTAATGCCGTCTCAAATGTAGAATGTCATCTCAAACATCTAATGTCGTCTCAAATGTAGAATGTCATCTCAAACATCTAATGCCGTCTCAAATGTAGAATGTCATCTCAAACATCTAATGCCGTCTCAAATGTAGAATGTCATCTCAAACATCTAATGTCGTCTCAAATGTAGAATGTCATCTCAAACATCTAATGCCGTCTCAAATGTAGAATGTCATCTCAAACATCTAATGCCGTCTCAAATGTAGAATGTCATCTCAAACATCTAATGCCGTCTCAAATGTAGAATGTCATCTCAAACATCTAATGCCGTCTCGAATGTAGAATGTCATCTCAAACATCTAATGCCGTCTCGAATGTAGATGTCATCTCAAACATCTAATGTCGTCTCGAATGTCTAAGTCGTTTCAAATGTATAACGTCCATAATTTATAACGCCGTCTCAGATGACTAATGTCATCCGTGATAGAACTCCGATAAGCTTGGAATGACGAAAGGTCTTGGTCAATCTTTTACTTATTTGATAATAAGGACAATTCGAAGATAAATGTTCGCTGATACAAGACCGTCTGTGCTGGAGGTGGAGGTGGAGGTGGTTACGGAAATCATGTCTTCAAGTTTAACCACACCTCAAATTTAATATAGAAAGGCAGATCAAAATAGCGTATGGATTGTTTTAAAATATTCTAGGGAGAGTTCCCCACTCAGCCTGTCTAAGTGCACACTAACTTTTATTATCAGTTGTCATCATTATTTATATTTGTGTCCCCCCCCCCCCCCCTCAATCCCAGTTCAAAATTCTCTCCGATAAGTGAATAGTATCCTTTAGACTGAATACCATTATCAGAGAATATTTATCCTCACCCAAAGATTTGAAGCTAGGTACGATCATGAATGTACACCTTTTTTTCCACACGCATAAGTTGCTTAATGATTAGAATGAGAAAGAACAACAGGTACTCAACAATGAGGTGCATATAGAATGACGTCATGTAGAGTAGCATGTATCACAAAGACTGCTTCGCTGACAAATACAAAAAAAAGCCTGTGAAGGCACGGGCGTCCGGGTCCCTGGATGAAGTTTCTAAGTGTTTGATTAGTACCAGTCGACAGGGCCGTAGCTTGTAGGGTTTTTTTTTTCGAGAGGATGGGGGAGGCAGATGTAAATCTTGGCACGAACGAGCATTGAAGGCGCAAGACACTAGGGTGTCCGGAGGCATCCTCTCCCCCAGGACATTTTGAAATCTAGAGGCTCTGAAATACCATTTAGGGAAGTTACATACTTAAAACGTCAATATCAATAACCAGCAATTTGCTTTGGAATTGATTTGCCTCCCCCTCCCCACGCTAGCTACGGCCCTGGTTGATGGAATATTCATACGCACTGCACTATAAATACTAATAAAACACCTCGAAACTCCAACAAGGACCCGAACGTCCGTGTGTGAAAGGCATGCATTTGCTTTTTAGCCATAATTTAAAAATATGAAAAAACCCAACATTCACTTGCAATACTAACAGTGCTTCCGGGTATGACGGAAACCAATTGCTGATATAACAACACCAAAAGGTTTGTATGGAAATTTGCAAAATAATCCAGACGTAACTTGAGCACATCTACGATTTAAAATTTAAAGACAACGCTAGTGACCCTTGGACATCTCTAAATGATTGACTGATTTACGGCGCCCTTTTCAAATATCTCCAACGCTTCTTGATAGGCCCACAGGCAAAAGATTGCATATTTTTAGCTAACGTCATCGCAACACCAGCCAACTGAATCAAACGTAGAGCATAGACAATAACTTTATGACAACGCAATTCATTTGTTCTGTGGTGACGTCACAACAATCCAAGATTACGTCTTCGAGACCCTAGGCTAACGTTATAGGAACATCAGTTAGTTTATATCAAACGTTATGTTAAGTTTGGACCGTAAATATAGATTGAAGTTTTAATAATTAGGGAGCCAAGCGGCCATTCCAATGATTCATAAACATCACCACCGGAAAACGATGCAGATAAACGAGTGTACCGTTATGTCCGAGTGAATATCAGCTCGGACAGGTGAAATAATTATGATGTGAGTAATAAGTAGTACCCCCCTTTTTTAAGAAACGTATTTAAATTATTACATGGGTACTAGTAATAGAATTCTTTTTTTTTTCTTCTTTTTTTTTACAGTACATGTAGTTGTTAAAACACGTCCGACATTCTTTGGACATGAAATGAAAACTGAAAATTAAAATTAAAATAAGAATAAGTAATGATTTTAACGGTGATTTCTCAAAATTGCTATTGACATATTTCGCTATTTGTATATGTATTGGTGTTAAATAATGACAAATTAATCGATCTCCACGAATATTATTTGCATAATTAACTAATAAATGTTCAGTTTCATTTTCATTTCAACTTAATTACGTGCTTATATCCAATTAAGGTTCAAGCACGCTGTCTAGGGCACACACCTCAGCTATTTGGGCTGTCTGTCCAGGCCAGTGAGTTAGTTGTCAGTGAGAGAGAAGAAGGTGTAGTGGTTTTACACCTACCCATTGAGTCGTTAAAACTCGCTCTGGACTGCGAACCCTGTACCTACCAGACTTAAGTCACATGGCTTTACCACGACACCACCACCGAGGACGACAAATTTTTCAGTACATAGAATTGATCCATCAATTAATCCATTTAACAACCAGCCAATTCTATCATTTCTTTTCAACTTATTTTCGTGCTTATATCCAATTAAGGTTACAGCACGCTGTCCTGGGCAAACACACTTCAGCTATCTGGGCTGTCCGTTCAGGACAGTGGTTAGTTGTTAGTGGTTAGTGAGAGAAAAGAGGGTGTAGTGGTCTTACACCTGCCCATTGAATCGTTAAAACACGCTGTGGGTTGGAGCCGGTACCGGGCTGCGAACCTAGTATCTACCAGCGTTATGTCCGATGTCTTAACCACAGCACCACAGAGGCCGATAGCCAGTTCTTTGTCCGTACCGAGATGCAATTCATCTTCGAACTGTGACTTCACGTGTTAACCAAGTTCAGGATCTTTACTGCGATAACTTTCGTTTTACAACTTATCAGCGTTATAACCTGTCGATCACCTTTATTAGATTTCGAAATAATAAAAAGTTATAAAATGATAGAAAATTAAATTATCTGAATATAAAGGTATAATATTTACATTTCACAAGAGAAATGAGTAAATAGCGTTGGTCTTTATGCAAGTTTGAGCTTGCTCCTTTAACACACTATTACTACACTTAGCTAGGGTCTCAAGCTGCAGGGGCGTAGGCTTAGGAAGGGGGGTGTCGGTGTTCAAATGACCCCACTCCCGGATGAGGTTAAAAAAAAAAAAAAAACAAAAAAACACACAGTTTAACAGCCAAATATTTATAATACAATATTTGGCTGTTTATAGAAGTGTCTTGGAACAATGTAGACAAAAGTGTCCGTTAGGTTCATATTCGACCCCCCACCCCCAGGTTCAGACCACGCTACGGCCCTGAGCTGTAAATACAATATTTAGATGTGTGATACGCTTTAAGAAGAATCTTTCTTTAGCTTTGTGATTGAAGTTTGTTTAATTTTCTCTTCTTTTCAGCACCAGGTAACTACTGAAATATATTGTGAATAAGTACGGTATATGTCATATATCATGCGGTATACTGGCTTTATTTGTATATATATTATTATATATGTGTGGGTGTCAGTATCTCAGATTATGGGTTACGTACACACCAATACAAACCAAACTACTCATCTACCTGCCAATCTACCTAGCTACGTAGCTACGTAGCTACATAGCTACATAGCTACCTATCTACCTACCTACATACCTACATACCTACCTACCTAGTTAATTACTTACCTACCTACGTATCCGCTTACATATAGGTTTACATTTCTTCCTTAATACCTACCTACGTACCTACCTTCCTGCCTGCCTACCTACATAAATGCCTATATTCCTACCTACTTACATTCCTACCAACCTACCTAGGAACCATCCGTTCGTCCGTCCGTCCATCCATCCGTCCAAATATACATCCACATTTGCAAACACATACATTAATTTGTCCGTTGGTCAATATATATGCATAAATTAAAAGAAACAAAAACATAGTATGTGTGCATTCATTATGTAAAATAGCAAATCATAGTTTGACATTATTGTTTGACATTATTGTTTGACATTAAGTGAATTAGTGATATTAAGTTTCAATAAAAAAGTAAAGTAAAGTTTGTTTTATTTAACGACGCCACTAGAGCACATTGATTTTTTATCTTATCATCGGCTATTGGACGTCAAACATATGGTAATTTTGACACTGTTTTGAAGAGGAAACCCGCTGTCGCCACATAGGCTACTCTTTTTTCGACAGGCAGCAAGGGATCTTTTATTTGCGCTTCCACAGGCAGGATAGCACAAACCATGGCCTTTGTTGAACCAGTTATGGATCACTGGTCGGTGCAAGTGGTTTACACCTACCCATTGAGCCTTGCGGAGCACTCACTCAGGTTTTGGAGTCGGGTATCTGGATTAAAAATCCCATGCCTCGACTGGGATCCGAACCCAGTACCTACCAGCCTGTAGACCGATGGCCTGCCACGACGCCACCGAGGCCGGTTAAGTTTCAATAAATATCAGCCATTTACAAAGTTGAAAAACCCCCTAAAACAAACAACACGAGCGCGGGCGCGCGCGCACACACACACACACACACACACACACACACACAAACACACACACAAACACATACACACGCACATACACGCACGCACCTACACACACACACACGCACGTACGCACACCCACACACACACTGCCGACATGTGAATGTATATGATTTATTTAAATTAAAGCCAGTCTCATCATCATCATCATCATCATCATCATCATCATCGTATACTGGTTAACGGATTATAGCGTTCCTCTTGGTTCTGTATAACCACTGTGGCTGAAACTAGCGCGGTACAACTAACTAAAAGATGGCGATATTATACATTAATGAACCAGCTTAACACAAAACTTGACTGATTATCATAATTTATTTTTGAATGAGGGAAATGAAAGGAAAACGTATTACGACTTCTTGGCACATTGACGCCATATAACCGTAATTAAAATGTGTTGAGTGCGTCGTTAAATAAAACATTTCCTTCCTTCCTATCCTTCTTGGCACATTAATTATTTAGTCAGCGGCTGCTATGTACCACAGGTACACCCTGCAAAAAAAAGAAGAAAAAAAAAAAGAAAGAAATGTTTTATTTAACGACGCACTCAACACATTTTATTTACGGTTATATGGCGTCAGACATATGGTTAAGGACCACACAGATTTTGAGAGGAAACCCGCTGTCGCCACTACATGGGCTACTCTTCCGATTAGCAGCAAGGGATCTTTTATTTGCGCTTCCCACAGGCAGGATAGCACAAACCATGGCCTTTGTTGAACCAGTTATGGATCACTGGTCGGTGCAAGTGGTTTACACCTACCCATTGAGCCTTGCGGAGCACTCACTCAGGGTTTGGAGTCGGTATCTCGATTAAAAATCCCATGCCTCGACTGGAATCCGAACCCAGTACCTACCAGCCTGTAGACCGGTAAAAAAAAAGGAAAATCTCATTTACAATATACAACACTAAATTGACCCAAAAGCGTGTATTTGAACATCTTTACCGGCCTCGGTGGCGCAGTGGTTAAGCCATCGGACTACAGGCTGGTAGGTACTGGGTTCGGATCCCAGTCGAGGCATGGGATTTTTAATACAGATACCGACTCCAAACCCTGAGTGAGTGCTCCGCAAGGCTCAATGGGTAGGTGTAAACCACTTGCACCGACCAGTGATCCATAACTGGTTCAACAAAGGCCATGGTTTGTGCTATCCTGCCTGTGGGAAGCGCAAATAAAAGATCCCTTGCTGCCTGTCGAAAAAAGAGTAGCCTATGTGGCGACAGCGGGTTTCCTCTTCAAAACAGTGTCAAAATGACCATATGTTTGACGTCCAATAGCCGATGATAAGATAAAAAATCAATGTGCTCTAGTGGCGTCGTTAAATAAAACAAACTTTAGTTCAAAATGTTCCGGAAAACATGCCCCCGAACCCATCTATAGATCTCGACCCCTTTGGGAGCTCAGCTCATTCCCCTTCGATAAACTCAAATTGCCCCTTTTATAATTTTGTGACACCCCCCCCCCCCCCCCCCCCCCCCCCCCCCCAACCCCCGCGCTTGTTTTATCCATGTGCACAAGGTTTGGTTTCATTCATGAGTTTTAGGCTCTTCATATACTAGTATGTGTTAATATCGGTGACGTTTTTCAGTGTGTCGCTACAGTTTTCATTTTCTCGTTCTTATTCTACTCTCTGTTTTAACATAACCACACTAGCAAAGGAGAGTGGGTATGTTGGTAAATCATACACAGACATGTGTAACCAGAAATAATGTTAGCACAAGGGATTGGAAGACGTAAGTGGGTATAGTGTTTTATTGTACCCCGTGATTACATTAATAAGGTATTTTAAGTTTAAAGTCGAAGGACCGAATCTTTTGAGAATTATAGATTTTGTTTACAAATATAAAGATGATAAAACTACGTACGTCAGGTGCATAATGTAATTTCCTACAGTGTCCCGGTGTCTTGTCAAATATACCTAAACCAACTGATGATACTTAAAATGAATTGACATTTTTAATACCATTGGACATTCGTTGAAGAAGTAGTGCGTCGTTAAATGAAACATTTCCTTCCTTCGTTGAAAAAGTACGACTATTTCAACAAGGGACATCACTCTGCTAATCTTAGTAACTATACTGACAACAACATTAAATAACAATAATAACAACAACAACAACAACAACCAGAGCTGTGGCCTGTGAGGGACGTGCCCGAAGCCATAGGGGTAAAGGGGCACGTTAATAGAATCCATGATCAAGAAGAAGAACAACCAATCTAATTAAAATTAGCTCCACTATTACATGTGGATCTAACACCAGCCAGTTGGAGCTCATGTCCAGTACAATCTAATTAAAATTAGCTCCACTATTACATGTGGATCTAACACCAGCCAGTTGGAGCTCATGTCCAGTACAATCTAATTAAAATTAGCTCCACTATTACATGTGGATCTAACACCGCCAGTTGGAGCTCATGTCCAGTACAATCTAATTAAAATTAGCTCCACTATTACATGTGGATCTAACACCAGCCAGTTGGAGCTCATGTCCAGGACAATCTAATTAAAATTAGCTCCACTATTACATGTGGATCTAACACCAGCCAGTTGGAGCTCATGTCCAGGACAATCTAATTAAAATTAGCTCCACTGTTACATGTGGATCTAACACCAGCCAGTTGGAGCTCATGTCCAGTACTATCTAATTAAAATTAGCTCCACTGTTACATGTGGATCTAACACCAGCCAGTTGGAGCTCATGTCCAGTACAATCTAATTAAAATTAGCTCCACTATTACATGTGGATCTAACACCAGCCAGTTGGAGCTCATGTCCAGTACAATCTACTTAAAATTAGCTCCACTATTACATGTGGATCTAACACCAGCCAGTTGGAGCTCATGTCCAGGACAATCTAATTAAAATTAGCTCCACTATTACATGTGGATCTAACACCAGCCAGTTGGAGCTCATGTCCGCCAATCTAATTAAAATTAGCTCCACTATTACACGTGGATCTAACACCAGCCAGTTGGAGCTCATGTCCAGGACAATCTAATTACAATAAGCTCCACTATTACATGTGGATCTAACACCAGCCAGTTGGAGCTCATGTCCACCAATCTAATTAAAATTAGCTCCACTATTACATGTGGATCTAACACCAGCCAGTTGGAGCTCATGTCCAGTACAATCTAATTAAAATTAGCTCCACTATTACATGTGGATCTAACACCAGCCAGTTGGAGCTCATGTCCAGGACAATCTAATTAAAATTAACTCCACTATTACATGTGGATCTAACACCAGCCAGTTGGAGCTCATGTCCAGGACAATCTAATTAAAATTAGCTCCACTATTACATGTGGATCTAACACCAGCCAGTTGGAGCTCATGTCCAGGACAATCTAATTAAAATTAGCTCCACTATCACATGTGGATCTAACACCAGCCAGTTGGAGCTCATGTCCACCAATCAAAACCTTACTTGCAGAATCATGCCAGTGATTTAAAAATAATTTGAAAACATTCCGAATTATCCTGAGGGTATACGACATGTTTCGTGTGAATTACGAATGCCTTAAAACATGTTTTATTTTATAAAATAAATAATTTGTAATGTAAAACTGAAGACTGATTTAGTTGGGTTTTTTTTAAAATAAATAAATAATTTTTAATGTAAAATTGAAGACTGATAACCCACCCCGTACGTATTGGTATGGTTCGCTGTACTGCGGCCACTAAAATAGACTCGCCCGATATTTTTAGAATTTGTATGCTCCCAAATAACGTTATAAAAGGCGAAGTGTGATTGGTCAATATTTAAATTATTATTTACAGACGAAATGTTACCTGGTCATTGGGGACTACGCAGTGTTGTTAGTTTTAAATCACTGGCAGGATTCTGCAAGTAAAGTTTTGATTGGTGGACATGAGCTCCAACTGGCTGGTGTTAGATCCACATGTAATAGTGGAGCTAATTTTAATTAGATTGAAGAACAACAAAAACAAAAACTCCTAAAAAAACATTCTCCCCACAAATGACAACAAAAAGTGAAAAAACCAAAAAATCCACCAACAAATAACAAACAAACAAAAATTAACCCAACAAAATTCCCTCCCCCCCCCCCCCCCCCCCCCCACACACACCCCTTTAGAATAAAAATATAATAGATTTGATTAAATGACCATTTAAATTATCTCAACCCAGTAAAATCTAAAATCTGCAAAATATGATCATGACTGTGTGGGCTAAAATCTACAAAATATGATCATCTGTGGGCTAATATCTATAGAATGTGATTTGTGCGGGTTAAAATACACAGAATATGATCATGTGTCGGCTAAAATCTACAGAGTATGATCACTTGTAGGCTAAAATCTACAGACTATGGTCATCTGTGGGCTAATATATATATATAGAATTTGATCGTGTGCAGGTTACAATCCATATAATGTCATCATGTGTGGGCTAAAATCCACAGAATATGATCATATTTAGGCTAAAATCCACTTACTATGATCATGTGTAGGCTAAAATCCACAGAATATGATTATATGTGGGCTAAAATCCACTTACTATGATCATGTGTAGGCTAAAATCCACAGAATATGATCATATGTAGGCTAAAATCCACTTACTATGATCATGTGTGTAGGCTAAAATCCACAGAATATGATCATATGTGGGCTAAAATCCACTTACTATGATCATGTGTAGGCTAAAATCCTCAGAATATGATCATGTGTAGGCTGAACTCCACATACTATGATCATTTGTGGGCTGAACTCCACATACTATGATCATTTGTGGGCTGAACTCCACATACTATGATCATTTGTGGGCTGAACTCCACATACTATGATCATTTGTGGGCTAACATCCATGGAATATGATGATGTGTTGGCTAAAGTCTACAGAGTATATTCATGTGTAGGCTAAAATCAATAAAATATGATCCTGTGTAGGCTACAATCCATATACTTTGATCATGTGTGGGCTAAAATCTACAGAATATGATCATATGTGGGCTAAAATTCACATTCTATGGTGCGTAGGCTAATATCCATGGAATATGATCATGTGGTCTAAAATCCATTGAATATGATCATTTGTAAGCTGAAATCCACAGAATATGATCATGTGTGGGCTAAACTCTACACAATATGATAATCTGTGTGCCAAAATCTACACTATGATCATGAGTGGGTTAAAATCTACAAAGTATGACCATGTGTGGAATACAATCCACAGAATATGACCATGTGGAGGTTAACATTTACGGAATATTATCATGTGTAGGCTACGTTCTACAGAATATGATCATATGATGATTAAAATCTACAGGACACTTTTGAAATGTGAATTTACGATTTTATTTTATTTAATTTTAATTTTAATTTTTATTTTTATTTTAATTTTATTTTATTATTATTATTATTATTATTATTATTATTATTTTATTTTTTAATGAATATTGCTTTAAAACACGTCTTGTTTGGTTTAATATAAGTAATGTAGTTAATGGAATGACAACAATACGAAGTTTATACTATTTAACTTTTAAATTCTTCAAAACGTTTTTTAAATCTCGGTTTAGAATAGTTAAATATAGACGAATTATTATCCCCATTGGAATTTGTGTCATCGTACATTTTTCTATAACTACATTCATGTATATTTATAACTTGCTTTCGTTTACCATTCATCATTATTATCAGTAGTGGATCCAGCGAGTGGGGGTTTACTGGGGGGTGTTCGTTTGCCAGAGCGTTTTTAAAATATGTTGTCTCTATTGCAAACCCAGTGTACAACGAATTATGACCAATGTACATAAATTTAAGACTCTGCAAGAATCCCTTTTTAGTTCCACTCCACCTAAGAAAATCCTGGATCCGCCCCTGACTTATGCTATTGCAGTATCATGTGTATGCTTATTGCGTGTGTATTTGAAACTCCACAGCTTCGTCATATAGATTCCCGCAAAATCCCTTTTCCGTGTTTATTCAGAAATATTTCCACATGCTGGGGGTGCCGTTAAACATTTATTCATTGCATCAATTTTCAAACGCAGGAGGATTGATAATAACCGAGCATGTAACGTGGTACGGGTGGAAATATTTCTGTTTATTTGGTATGGATAGATTAGAATGGAACCTGGGCCGGTGCGTATAAAACGTTGAGTCCAGACTCAATCTTTAATGACGTCACACATGACATTAGTGTCTCAGACTCTATTAGAGTCTCAAGTCTAGACTCTAAAAGTTTTATAAGCACCAAGTCATAACTTATAATTCTACTCACTATCTATATTTCTACAATGGTTATAGAGTTTTATATATTAAGAAATACAGTAAAGTATTCTTATAACGAATCGGAAGGGACCATGATGGTTAGTTCGTTATAGCAGTAGTTCGTTCTACACATTTGCATAATTTGTTTATTAATGTATATTTATATTTTGAATATCTCTATTGTATGTATGTCGGGTTTTGACTTAAACATACATATATTCAATGACGCACTGGTTATTAATGTTGAGGGAGATAAAACAGGACGATCAGTTCGTTCTATACAGTAGTTCGTTATTAGTGTATAGTACTTTAGAATCCATCCATCTATCTTTAAATGAATACAGTTAGCATCTACTGATAATGTAAACGAAATTGTATAAGTTAGGAAAACATTTGTACTAAATGTTTTAAAAGACGAGTTGCTTAGTTTTGACTCTTTTGTGTCAGACATATGGTTAAGGACCACAAAGATTTTGAGAGGAAACCTGCTGTCGCCACTACATGGGCTACTCTTTCCGATTAGCAGCAAGGGATCTTTTATTTGCGCTTCCCACAGGCAGGATAACACAAACCATGGCCTTTGTTGAACCACTTATGGATCACTGGTCGGTGCAAATGGTTTACACCTACCCATTGAGCCATGCGGAGCACTCACTCAGGGTGTGGAGTCGGTAACTGGATTAAAAATCCCATGCCTCGACTGGAATCCGAACCCAGTACCTACCAGCCTGTAGACCGATGGCCTAACCACGACGCCACCGAGGCCGGTCAATGTTATACGGAGTTCTATACACTTTTGTTTTATATTCTCCTGAATTGTTTTATAACACCTTGCATTATGTCTGTAAATTATTCTTCGTGTATGTTAACTTAACTGGTGAGCTATACACGCTTACGTTTAATAAAGAATTAAATTGAACTGAATATCTTCGACAATACACAATGTCGATTCATTTTCTAGGTAACCATTACGTGAAATAATATCATTACATTAAAGGCCAATCAAATCTAAACTTTAATTTTAAAAATCAGTTTTTCGTTCAGCCAGACAAAGCAGGAAAAACGTTCGATTGACGTAGAATCGAATGACTTAATCAGGAACTGACCAGTTCGTTCGCAAACGTTTGCATTATTCGTTGGCTCTGAACGCAGTTAAGATGTAGACAACATATTGAAGCAATGACTTATTTGGTAAAAGCAAACTAGAGAAATTTTAGTTTGTTTTGTTTAAGGACACCACTAGAGCACATTTATTAATTAATCATCGACTATTGGATTGCAATCTTTGGTAATTCTGACACGTCTGCATTTTTTTATTACCAGCAAGGGACCTTTATATTCATTTCCCATACAGAACAGCACATATCGCGACCTTTGATATACTTGTACTTTAGAGAAGAGTAAAGCAAATATTATACTACACAATCTATGCATTATGTCAATTGATGTTAACAAGATCAGCCATTTTCATGTTGCACTGAGTTACATTTGCATTCATCAGCCAAGATAGCATTCGGCATTATTCGTAGATCGACCAAGGATTTCCGAATCATCCAATACTCTGACACGTTTTTAACCATCTGTGCTCTGACTGGTAGGACGAATGGTCGCCAGATTATGACGTCATTGGATTTTGTCAGATCGTAATTTAACGGAGAGTAAACGAAAAGGATTTAAGACTTTCTTTTGATCAGATTAATTGCTATTATTTGAAATATATATGGCAGTTGTGTGTTTAGCCTGGGATTTGTTCATAGTTAAATCTGGAATGGGTAGATCACTCGCGTCTTTTTACATGAAGTTATTGCAAATACTCATCTTTATTAGTGGCAGAAAAACGGAAAACAAAATTGTAAACTTGATTTTATTAGGAAGTAAAAAATCATTTAGAAAGAAACGAACATTGTATATTTTTTTTTTATTATTATTTATTTATTTACTTATTTATTTACTTATTTATCCGACGCCATATAACCGTAAATAAAATGTGTTGAGTGCGTCGTTAAATAAAACATTTCCTTTGCTTTCCTTATTTATTTATTTATTTATTTATTTATCTGCTAGACACAATTAATTATTAATTTTAAGTAAAATAAATTAATTAATATTTCACATTTTTTTTTACTTTTCTTTATGCTTTATTTATTTGTATTATTTATTTCTATTATTTATGTTATTTAGTTTATTATTTATTTTATTTCTAGTTTAATTATTTATTTCTATCATATATTTCTTTGTGTTATTTATTTACTTGTAGCTGTATTTTATTTATTTACTTGTAGCTGTATTTTATTTATTTATTTATTTATTTACTTGTTTATTTATATTTATGTTATTTAGTTTATTATTTATTTTATTTCTAGTTTAATTATTTATTTCTATCATATATTACTTTGTGTTGTATTTTATTTATTTATATATTTATTTACTTTTATTTATTTGTGTTTTAGATCCGCAGAATATGTTTGCAATTGACAGACTCACGGCAGAGGTCAGGGTGAACAGAACGCCCACTTCCGGTGTCGTCAGTCTCTTTATACAGGTACTTTTAAATAGAGAATAATACATTTTTGACCGTTAGATACCTTTTATCTCACAACGAGTTGTTTGAAATGTATCTAACGAGCGAAAGCCCCTCTAAACTTCGCTCGCTGTGTACAGTATATACCGCTACCTGTTACAAGTCGTGCACACGCGCTTGATGATATATGATTATGAATATGGTGCTAATATCAATAGTAATAACAATGCCAATGATAGTTATTGGACATCACAAGAACTATCACTCTCGCTCCCCATCACCCTCTGAAACTGGTTTAAGGAGAGTCAATTTTAGCTCCCCTTGGCATGTGAATTTAATTTATGTGGTTACAGGTACCAACATGGTTGTGTGTTAAACGGTTCCCCGTGTCATATCTAAGTTAGAGTAAATAATCACTCCTCTCAGTCTGTAAAATAAAACGAAATGAAATGTCTGTAAAATAAAACGAAATGAAATGGTCTGTAACATATAACGAAATGAAATGGTCTGTAAAATGAAACGAAAGCGAAATGACACAGTCTGTAAAATAAAACGAAATGAAATGGTCTGTAAAATAAAATGAAATGAAATGGTCTGTGAAATGAAACGAAATGAAATTGTCTGTAAAATATAACGAAATGAAATAGTCTGTAAAATGAAACGAAAGCGAAATGAAATAGTCTGTAAAATAAAACGAAATGAAATGGTCTGTAAAATAAAACGAAATAAAATGGTCTGTAAAATAAAACGAAATAGTCTGTAAAAAAAATGAAATGATATGGTTTGTGCAATAAAATGAAATGTAAAATAAAATGAAATGAAATGGTCTGTGAAATGAAACGAAATGAATTGGTCTGTGAAATGAAACGAAATGAAATGATCTGTAAAATGAAACGAAAGCGAAATGAAATGGTCTGTAAAATAAAACGAAATGAAATAGTCTGTAAAATACAGTGAAATGAAATGGTCTGTAAAATAAAATGAAATGAAATGGTCTGTAAAATAAAACGAAATGAAATAGTCTGTAAAATACAGTGAAATGAAATGGTCTGTAAAATAAAATGAAATGAAATGGTCTGTAAAATAAAACGAAATGAAATAGTCTGTAAAATACAGTGAAATGAAATCGTCTGTAAAATAAAATGAAATGAAATGGTCTGTAAAATAAAACGAAATAAAATGGTCTGTAAAATAAAACGAAATGGTCTGTAAAATAAAATAAAATGAAATGAAATGAAATGGTTTGTGCAATAAAATGAAATGAAATGGTCTGTACAATGAAATGAAATGAAATGGTCTGTAAAATAAAACGAAATGAAATGACAGCTGTAATGTACGCTGGTTGATACTGTTATTTGCAGGCGACCCAGGTGAACAACAAGCAGCAGAGCGGTGTTTCCGTTCTCAAGATCCGCGTGATCGAATCCAACATGAACGCCCCGTCGTTCCAGCAGCAGCTGTACACGGTCACGGTTCCCGAGAACACGCCCGTCGGAACCACAGTGCTCAAGGTCACGGCCACTGATAAAGACTACGTAAGTTAAAGTTTGTTTTGCTTAATTACACCACTAGACCACATTGATTTATTAATCATCGGCTATCGGATGTCAAACATATGGTCATTTTGACACAGTCATAGAGAGAAAACTAGCTACATTGTCCCATTAGTTACAAGGGATCTTTTATATGCACCATCCCACAGACAGGGTAGCACATACCACGGCCTTTGATATACCAGTCGTGGTGCACTGGCTGAAACGAGAAATAGCCCAATGGGCCCACAGACGGGGATTGATCCCAGACCGACTGCGCATCAAGCGAGCGTTTTGCCACTGGGCTACACCCCGCCCACTTAAGTTAAAGTTTGCCTCGGTGGTGTCGTGGTTAAGCCATCGGACATAAAACTGGTAGGCAGTGGGTTCGCAGCCCGATACAGGCTCCCACCCAGGGCAAGTTTTAACGACTCCATGGGTAGGTGTAAAACAAGTACACCCTCTTCTCTCTCACTAAGAACTAAGAACTAACCCACTGTCCTGGACAGACAGCCCAGATAACTGAGGTGTGTGCCCAGGACAGCGTGCTTGAAGCTTAATTGGATATAAGCACGAAAATAAATTGAAATCAAATGAAGTTTGTTTTGCTTAACGACACCACTAGAGCACATTGATTTATTAATCATCGGCTATTGGATGTAAAACATATTGCCATTTTGACAGTCATAGAGATGAAACCCGCTACATTTTTCCATTAGTAGCAAGGGGTCTTTTATATGCACCATCCCACAGACAGGATAGCACATACCACGGCCTTTGATATATCAGTCGTGCACTGGATGAAACGAAATATAGCCCGACGGGGATAATCCCAGACCAACCACGCATAAGGCGAGCGCTTTACCAATAGGCTACGCCCCCCCCCCCCCCCCCCCCCATCCCCCGAGATTGGCTGTCCTCCTATAGACGAGATACTAGATCGATAGTCATGGAATCAACCACTGTTTTGCCAAATACTTTTGGACTCTGTATTGTGCGGATATACGGTCTTGATCACGAGTTGCTGTTTTGTCAATCAGACATATCCCGACAGTAATATATTTATGCAATTTAAATGTGAACAGAAATAAATATTATTGAAAGAAACAAAGAGAGAGAAAGAAGGAAGGAAGGAAGGAAAGAATTAATAATTATCTATGTGTTAGATAATCAAACAGCAGGTTTGTTACAATCAAAATATATACAAACAAGGTATCGCAATCTGATTATGTTAAGTCTATACAAAAACTACTATACAGCATGTACTAATTAAGGGAAACGTTTTGTCCGTTTATGTATTTATATACATGATTTTTTTTTGGTCACCTTCACTTCGAACACTTTTACCATTTAAAGTCAATTGTGTATTTGTTGGCTGAAATCACTGCAATGAATCCAAGAAAACGCGTATTTTTCTTTCTTATATCACTGAAAGAAAACAAAAATTAAAAAATTAAAACACATTCTAAACAGTGAAGGCGGCAAAACTGTTGCATTCTGCGGATCGCAAAATTCGACTTATTCATTGAAAACAGCAACATACTAAATAATGTTATCTATTTGAAACTAAACTCCACTAAATCACATTGATATTGGATGTCAAACATATGGTAATTCTGACACGTAATGCAGCAAGGGATCTTTTATATGCACTTTCCCACAGACAGGAAAGCACATACCACGGCCTTTGCTCAATTGTGGAGCATTGGTTGGAACGAGAAAAAACAAATCGGTTGAATGGATCCACCGAGATGGTTCGATCCTGCGACGTAAGTACCTCAAACATTCACTGAAAATGACCTGCCCGATTTGTATTTCTCAAAATGATTTGAGAAGAAAAACAACAAAACATTTATATACCTGGATGTATAAATAGCCCCCATAATTATTTACAATAGTTAGGGTTATTGTTCATTTTCACAAAATCACATATACAATAGCTATAACAATTAAAATTTGATTGCTGCGTTTTTAGTTTGTTGCAGTATATTTTCGTAAGATGTTCGTGATTGTGCGGATGCACTGGAATTTAAGCCTGAAATACAGGTGACAGCTTAACAGAGGTTTTAAACAATAGTCTTTCTATGATTCGTCTTTTTTTCTTCTTCCAGGGAGCAAATATCTTTTATGGAATAGACACGCAGAACACGTTCAAAATGGACGAAAACAGGTTTGTCAATATTTATTCCACATCATTTCAATATATTTAGACACATTTACAGTTAATAAATTTAATTAAGGAATGAAAGACATTTTGGTAATTCTTTGCTTGTGTAATGTTATATTTTAGGTCTCACTACACAAATGTCATCTGTCATTGAAATCCATGTTAAATTGCCCGACTTCAAATGGACATTGACAATAGAACGGGTTGCGAACATACATTATATAAGAATTTATTTTCACTCCAAAATGGAGAACATTTCCGTCTCATTTTTTTGCTATATGACCGCATCTGTCTGTAGTACCGGTCCGAACAAGTGGTTCATTAACGGATTCATTCCGGCTGTCTCTTGCGCTATACACCCATGTCCCAAAAGGTCAATGCGCAATATTACAAAATAACATGGGCAAAATACAGCCAGAAGGCTTACCATTTAACATACAAATTGTTTTAATACTTCACCATTTTCTAAAAGTGAATATGTGAACCACAACATGTGTCACAATTAGGAACTATAGTGGACCGTGATGAATGAACTCTCACCCGGAAGTCGTCTGTGTAGTGAGACCCTAACAAGTATTGATCACAGATGGCTTGTAAATATCGTTTCAGTAAAACTGACCCGGTTTGTTTGGGTTTTTTGTTTGTTTATTCGTTTGTTTGTTGTTGTTATTGGGGGGTTGGGAGGAGGGGGTGTTTACCTTTTATGAAAACTACCAAAAAGCGTATTCGGCTAGGATTTGTTACATGTTGGTTGATACCGACACTTGTCCTTGTGTTCGCTCTAAGTAACTGTTGTTTTAATTATTAAGTTTAAAGGGACAGACCCTTTTAAAACACTAAGGCATATTGTTTCACTATTAGAGCCGTTTATGATCACTGAAATCAAACACTACTTATATTTTATTGTTTAGATTATCTATTTCCGTACAACCGAAGTGTTTCGGGTCATCCTAGTGTTTCTAACACAACAAAATAAAAAAAATTTATTTTTAAAAACGCACGTGCGTTTGAGAAGTAACGGTTATGGAGTCACGTTTTATTTTATTTTAAAGGGTATTTCAACATCACAGACTCTTGTTTCACTCTGTTGTATTCAAATTTGTTACAGGTTTGTAAATCAACCAAACTTAGTGTCCATTTTTACGAGTTGAAACCAGGGTCTAGGTCAAAAATAGGCCTTAGTGTTTGAAAACTAGGGTCTGTCCCTTTAAGAACATGTTACAATGAAACTGTATTTTTATTTATCATGTCGATAACATCTACTGGCTCTTAAAGGGACATTCCTGAGTTTGCTGCATTGTAAGATGTTTCCGACTAATAAAATACTTACATATTAAATATATTTTCTGGTTTAGAATATTGATGTCTGTATATACAATGTGTTTGTGGTCGTCTTAAATTTGTAAGAAGCCCAAACTGGATTTTGTCTTCAAATAATTTCGTACGTATGAATTTGTTTTATTTTTGGAAATAAAATGGAATTTAACCTAGTACAAATATCACAACGATCAGAAACACGTTTAATATACAACCACTAATATTTTATGCCTAAAAATATATTTGATATGTAATTACAATCGTTAAAAAGTCTTTGTTAGTCGATAACATCTTAAACATTGCAGCAAACTCAGGAATGTCCCTTTAAATAAAAATGAAAACCCGTAAATTATATATGTGTTGTACAAAACGAATTCAGATAGGCCTAACCCACTTTGTTTTGACATAACCTATCATGACCATGTAAATGGTGTTCTAAATTTAATGCGCAAAAGAAAAATAGTTTTACATAAAACCTTATTTGCGTGAACTATCGTTATCGCAATTTTTAGAATCCTGCACAGCCTTCGACCTAAACCACTTAGGTGAGCGCTCTACCGACTTAGGTCCAAAACACACCGGATCTGGGTCTGGGTCTGGGTCTGTGTCTGTGTCTGGGTCTATAAATATGTTCATGTACTTACCATTTGTGACACCCAATAGCCGATATGTATTTTTGTGCTGGGGTGTCGTTAAACAAACATTCAAACAAACAAGTGTCTGGGTCTGGGTCTGGGTCTGGGTCTGGGTCTGGGTATGTGTCTGTGTCTGGGTCTGAGTCTGTGTCTGTGTCTGTGTCTGTGTTTGGATCTGGGTCTGGGTCTGGGTCTGGCGAGTATGGTACCAGTCGAAAATAAAACGCACTAATTCGAATGTGACAAAATACACCGCGTCTGTGCTGACGAAACCAACAGATGTGGTAACAGACGACATATAACATTCGCTATATTTTCACACTACCAGACTGGCAGCTGTACAATGTTCGAATCTTACTCTTTCAGTTTTCTTAAAGGGACATTCCCGAGTTTGCTGCATTGTAAGATGTTTCCGACTAATAAAACATTTCTACGATTAAACTTACATATTAAATACATTTCTTGTTTAGAATACCAGTCTCTGTTTATTCAATGTGTTTCTGGTCATCTCAATATTTATAAGAAGCCCAAACTGGATTTTGTCTTCAAATAATTTCGTACGTACGAAAAAATTGTTTTTAGGGAATAAAATGAAATTTAACCTAGTACAAATATTAGAACGGTCAGGAACACGTTTAATATACAGCCACTAATATTTTATGCAGAAAAATATATTTGATATGTAATTACAATCGTTAAAAAGTCTCGGTTAGTCAATAACATCTTAAAAATTGCAGCAATCTCAGGAATGTCCCTTTAATAAACAACAGTAAAGGTATATATAAATCAATGTGGATTTCTTCTACTTATTGTTGGTGTTTATAGAAGTAATTTTTTCTCAAGGTATAAACGCATGACTATATATTGTTAACACGTTACGTCTAAATACACCAGACATGGCATCTTTGCCACACTTGCCACACCCAGACCCAGCTTTGTATGGTTTTCTTTTTTGACTTAATGGACCTCGCCCCTTAAACAAAAACGTTGTTAGTGTGAAAGATTGTTTAGTCTGCTTACAAGAAATAATGTTTTGCATTGTAGATTGCAGTTAATATGATAATTTTGTTTCAGTGGATTTATCGTGGTGAAACAACCACTGGACTACGAGGGCCAGAAGAGATATGACCTACAAGTTACCGCCACTGATGGCATGTCTGTAAGTTGGTCTTGTTTTATTTCTACCGGTCCTTTTTTTCTGTGTTCAAGCTATAGTTGATCATACTTTAGATTTGGAGTCCGGTTGTGTTGATAAAAACCGCTGTCTCTGTCAAGTCTTCTTTGGAACCCCAAAGCTTGACAGCCAGTGTTGCTCCGTTCGGCCAGTGGTTTATCCTGGCTTCATCGCAGAGGAGGCAAAATTGCAGGATGTGCTCTGGGGACTGTGGCCCTGTTTGACATGAACATTCATCAGTGTCTGCCAGTTTCAGGTGGTACACATGGGATCTGAGATTGCAGTGACCGGTTCTTAGCCTGAAAATGGTTGTCACTTGGTATCTATCCAGATGATGGACCGGATCCTTGATGGAGGGGACTATAGGTTTTGTTTCTATCTGTTTGTCTGTCTGTCGGTCTAACTGTCTGTCTCTCCGTGTATATGTCCGATTGTCCTACACAAAGCTTTTCGGACCTTTTTTTCCTGCAATGCCTAATAATATTGAGCTGACATTTTGTGTATAGCTTTACCATGTACTGTTGCAGACCAAGTTTGACTTTCATGGCGATATACCCGTTTGTCACAGAGTTATGCTCCTTAAATTTAGAGATACGAAAATATATTTTCCGGACTTGCTTTTTCGCAATGCCTCAAAATATTGAGATGAAATTTTGTTTATAGCTTTGACTTTAATGAGGATTGTCCTATTTTTCACAGAGGTATGGCCCTTGAATTTAGGAGAAACGAAAATCTGTTGGGGCCCTGAAGGAGACATGTATTACTTTAGACTCAAATCGCTTGTTACATCCATTTAGTTATGTTCAGCTCTCGTTCAATCCATTTTATTTGGGATTATTACAGATTGGTTAGGGGTGGATTTTACCAAATGGGTGGGGTGTGGGGGTGGGGTGTGTGTGTGTGTGTGTGTGTGTGCGAGATATCTGAAATTCTAAACTAGTGTGACTTTTTTTTATTTTTTTTAGTGTGTTTTTGTTTTTGTTTGTTTGGTTAGTTCATTTATTTTCGTTTTATGTGTGTGGTTTGTTTTTTGTTGTTTTTTTGTTTCATTTGTTTATTTTTTTTTTGTTTTTGTTTGTTTGATTGCTTTTTTGTTTGTTTTGTTGGTTGTTTTTCTGGGGTTGTTGTTGTTTGTTAGTTGTTTGTTAGTTGTTTCTTTTTGTATTTTTCTTTGTTTCTTCGTTTGATTTTGTTTTTTTGGTACGTTTTGTTATCTTTTTATTTGTTTGTTGTGTTTTTTGTTTTGTTGTTGGTGTATATGTATTATTCTTATTAATGTTTGTTTACTACAGTTTTTGTTTGTTTGGTGGATCGGTTCTTTGGTGTGTGTTTTTTTGTTTTGTTTTTTTATTGGGCATAAAAAGGCTCCATTGTTGTTTTAAATGAGCGTGGTACATGTACACAGGCCTCCACCCTGAATCCCCTCCCCGGCGATTACGTCGGTGAGGTGGGGGAAAGTATGACAGTCTGGTGTCCTATGTGTACCTCTTTTCCATACAATATTGTATCATTCACTTACAGTGCCTTTATTGTTTAATTACGTTCTAGAGAAAGAGCGACCCTGATGAAACCCACTTTAGCTAACAAGAGCCGTGTTTGTTTAGCAAATGTTGTTTATGTATTTCGTTTATTCATATGTGACTTTATTTTTTTTTAACGTATGTGGTTTATATTTTCGTTTATTATGGTTCATATTTGCGGGGTTTTTTGTCATGTTAATATTTTTCATTTCGTATCGTTTTTATTTTAGTTTATCATGGTTTATATTTTTGTTTATGAGTTTGTTTATTATGATTCATGTATTCGTTTATTGTGGTTTATTTCTTATTTATTATGGTTTTTCTTTTCATTTATCATGGTTTATCTTTTCCGTTATCATGGTTTTTGTTGTTTTGTTTTTTTATTTTGGTCTGTATTTTCGTTTATTTTGGTTCATGTTTATATTTTGTTTATCATGGCTTATGTTTACGTTTATCATGGTTTATGTTTACGTTTATCATCGTTTATGTTTTTGTTTAAAATGGTTTATGTTTTTGTTTAAAATGGTTTATGTTTTCGTTTATTATAGTTTAGCTTTTCGTTTATCATGGTTTATGTTCTTGTTTATATTGGTTTATGTTTTTGTTTATATTGGTTTATGTTTTCGTTTATCATCGTTTATGTTTTTGTTTATATTGGTTTATGTTTTCGTTTATTATAGTTTATCTTTTCGTTTATCATGGTTTATCTTTCCGTTTATCATAGTTTATGTTTTCGTTTATAATGGTTTATGTTTTTGTTTATCATGGTTTATGTTTTTGTTTATCATGGTTTATGTTTTTGTTTAAAATGGTTTATGTTTTTGTTTAAAATGGTTTATGTTTTCGTTTATCATAGTTTATGTTTTTGTTTAAAATGGTTTATGTTTTCGTTTATCATGGTTTATGTTTTTGTTTATCATGGTTTATGTTTTCGTTTATCATGGTTTATGTTTTTGTTTATCATGGTTTATCTTTCCGTTTATCATAGTTTATGTTTTCGTTTATCATGGTTTATCTTTCCGTTTATCATAGTTTATGTTTTCGTTTATCATAGTTTATGTTTTCGTTTATCATGGTTTATGTTTTCGTTTATCATAGTTTATGTTTATCATGGTTTATGTTTTCGTTTATCATAGTTTATGTTTTCGTTTATCATGGTTTATGTTTTTGTTTATCATGGTTTATCTTTCCGTTTATCATAGTTTATGTTTTCGTTTATCGTAGTTTATGTTTTTGTTTATCATAGTTTATGTTTTCGTTTATCATGGTTTATGTTTTTGTTTATCATGGTTTATGTTTTCGTTTATCGTAGTTTATGTTTTCGTTTATCGTAGTTTATGTTTTTGTTTATCATAGTTTATGTTTTCGTTTATCATGGTTTATGTTTTTGTTTATCATAGTTTATGTTTTCGTTTATCATGGTTTATGTTTTCGTTTATCATGGTTAATGTTTTCGTTTATCATGGTTTATGGTTTTGTTTATCATAGTTTATGTTTTTGTTTATCATAGTTTATGTTTTCGTTTATCATGGTTTATGTTTTTGTTTATCATGGTTTATGTTTTTGTTTATCATAGTTTATGTTTTTGTTTATTATAGTTTATGTTTTCGTTTATCATGGTTTATGTTTTCGTTTATCATGGTTTATGTTTTCGTTTAAAATGGTTTATGTTTTCGTTTATCATAGCTTATTATTTTGTTTATCATCGTTTATGTTTGTGTTTATCATGGTTTATGGTTTACTTTATCATAGTTTATGATTTCGTTTATCATGGCTTATGTTTTCGTTTATCAATGTTTATATTTTCGTTTGCCATGGTTTGTGTTTTTGATTTATCATGGTTTATGTTTTTATTTATCATGGTTTATGCTTTTATTTATCATGGTTTATGCTTTTATTTATCATGGTTTATGCTTTCGTCTATCATCGTTTATGTTTTCGTTTATGAAGGTTTATCTTTTCGTTTGTCATGGTTTATGTTTTCGTCTGTCATGGTTTATGTTTTCGTCTGTCATGGTTTATGTTTTCGTTTGTCATGGTTTATGTTTTCGTCTGTCATGTTTTATGTTTTTGTTTATCATGGTTTATAGTTTTCGTTTATCATGGTTTATGATTTCGTTTATGAAGGTTAATGTTTTCGTTTATCATGGTTTTAGTTTTCGTCTATCATGGTTCTTATTTTCGTTCGTTCACAGACGGCGTACGCTGTCGTAGAAATTCTGATCGCCGACGTCAACGACAACAACCCCGTCATTAAATACCAGGAGGTCGATGTGTCCGTGCAGCGAGAACTGGGAACCGTCATTACGCAGATAGAGGTAAACATACTATTTACACATATAGAGGTAAACACACTATTTACGCATATAGAGGTAAACACAATATTTACGCATATAGAGTTAAACAATATTTACGCAGATAGAAGTAAAGACAGACCCATATACAGGGGTGGGATTATACAGGGGTGGGATGTAGCGCAGTGGTAAAGCTGATGTGCGGTCAGTCTAGGATCGATCCACTTCAGCGGGCGAATTGGGATATTTCTCGTTCCAGGCAGTACACCATGACTGGTATATTAAAAGCCATGGTATGTGCTATCCTGATGCATATAAAAGACCCCTTGCTACAAATAAAAAAAATGTAGCGGATTTCCTCTCTAAGACTATATATCCGAATTACCAAATGTTTGACATCCAGTAGCCGATGATTAATAAATCAATGCGCTCTAGTGGTGTCGTTAAACAGAAACAAACTAACTTTACACACATACAGGTAAACTGCCTTTAAAGGGACATTTCTGAGTTTGCTGCAATGTTTTAGATGTTATCGACTAACATATACTTTTTGACGATTGTAATTACATATCAAATATATTTTCTACATAAAATATCAGTGCCTGTATATTAAACGTGTTTCTGATCGCTTTAGTATTTGTACTAGGTTAAATTTCATTTTATTTCCTAAAATATTTTTTTTCATACGTACGAAACTATTTGAAGACAAAATCCAGTTTGGGCTTCTTACAAATATTAAGATGACCAGAAACACATTGAATATACAGACACTGATATTCTAAACAAGAAAATATATTTAATATGTAAGTTTAATCGTTGAAATATTTTATCAGTCGGAAACATCTTACAATGCAGCAAACTCGGGAATGTCCCTTTAAGCACATAGAAATTTAACAAAGTGATTAATTGCTCCAACTTTGATTATGAGGAATCATTTAAGAAGAAAGGGAATGTTTTATTTGACGACGCACTCAACACATTTTATTTACGGTTATATGACGTCGGACATATGGTTAAGAACCACACAAATATTGAGAGAGGAAACTTACTTTCGCCACTTTATGGGCTACTCTTTTCGATTAGCAGCAATGGATCTTTTATACGCACCATCCCATAGACAGGATAGCACATACCACGACATTTGATGTACCAGTCGTGGTGCACTGGCTGGAACGAGAAATTCCATTTAAGAGATCAAATTGGTAACATATCAATTCACATGCTAAAGGAACCGAAATATTACTCTTGTCAGGATCGGCGGAAGCAAGATGACATTGGGGGTGGGGGGGGGGGGGGGGGGGGGGGGGATGGGGGCGGGACTGAGTTTCTAGTTTCTAGTTTACTACGATAAGATTTACTACCAATAATGGCTAGAGCCCCCACCCGCTCCGCCGTGCCTGTTTCTTGGACTATTTCAGTAGTCATAGCTTTCCATAAACGGCAAGGTATGTTACACTGTAATTAAGAATATGTGCATAGAATGGAGATATGAATAGAGGGATGGATAATAAGTGAGTGTTTAACGACACCCCAGGCGCAAAAAATCAACAACCCACAAACATATGGGCTATAAGGGCGACAAGCAAAGGTAATCGTACCACCCGCTAAAAACACAACAAAAAACTAACCAACAATGACCCCCCCCCCCCCCCCCCCCCCCCCCACACACATACACAAAAAAAAACCTCAAACCAAAACACACAAACATACATTGACATTCAATAAATGTGTAAGTACAAAATAACAAATAAACTCTGACATCTTCATACATTTCAGTTAAAGGTGCTTTGTCCTTTTGCAATATTGTATAGTATTTCTATTTAATACTTTGTTGTCTAAAATAAATTGACAGTTTGTTTTGATTAAGGACACCACTAGAGTACCTTGATTAATTAACCATCAGCTATTGGATGTCCAGCATTGGGCAATTCTGACACGTAGTCTTCAGAAAGTGGAAACCCGCTAAAATTTTCCCATTAGCAACAAGAGATCTTTTCTAATCACCCCGTAGGGCTGTACCCTGATCAAAATCCTAGGGGGGGGGGGGGGGGGGATTACTATTTATAAACAAATGAAACACTATACAATTTAAACCCTGAGATGTGTATGCTATTTTCTGGAGTAAAATAAAAAGGAAAAAAGTGAGATTCGGGGGGGGGGGGGGGGGGGGGGGCAGTTTCCCTCCAGAATGGACACCACATACCACGGCCTTTGATATACAAGTCGTGGTACACTGCTATGGACAGGAGAAACCCACGAAGGGTGTTTCAGTCCTTCAATCTACAGACAAGCGCTCTATCGACTGAGTTAGATCCCGCCACTTTCCGAAAATAGCATTTCGTGGTAAAGCGCTTGCTTGGTGCGCGGTCGGTCTGGGATCGACACCCGTCGGTGGAACCATTGGAATATTTCTCGTTCCAATCAGTGTACCACGACTGGTATACCAAAGGCCGTGGTATGTGGTATCCTGTCTGTGGGATGGTGCATATAAAAATATCCCTTACTACTCATTGAAAAATGTAGCGGGTTTCTTCTCTAAGACTATATGTCAAAATTACCAAATATTTGACATCCAAAAGCCGATGATAAACAAATCATTGTGCTCTTATGGTGTCGTTAAACAAAACAAACTTTAACTCTTTTACATCTAGTCATGAGGAAATTTATTTTCGAGTGTAAGATTACATAAACATACTTCCGGCATCCCTGAACCCCAAAAACCGGCCTCGGTGGCGTCGTGGTTAGGCCATCGGTCTACAGGCTGGTAGGTACTGGGTTCGGATCCCAGTCGAGGCATGGGATTTTTAATGTAGATACCGACTCCAAACCCTGAGTGAGTGCTCCGCAAGGCTCAATGGGTAGGTGTAAACCACTTGCACCGACCAGTGATCCCTTGCTGCTAATCAAAAAGAGTAGCCCATATAGTGGCGACTGCGGGTTTCCTCTCAAAATCTGTGTGGTCCGTAACCATATGTCTGACGCCATATAACCGTAAATAAAATGTGTTGAGTGCGTCGTTAAATAAAACATTTCTTTCTTTCTTTCCCTGAACCCAAAATGTCAAATCGTATATAGAGGCGAATAAATGCTTACGTTTGTAATAAGTTCGAGTCTTCTGATTTGCCATGTTACGAACTAGACGCACATTAAACGCGTGCATATAGTAAATTTTTAGAATTTGTTTTTTGTTTTTGTTTTCAAAAATAAAATGTACTTGTGCCCCCCCCCCCCCACACACACACACACACACACATTTCACATATCGTTCTTAGGACCTGCAGATTTTCGGACCAAGGGAGTATTATAATCAATCACCACATCGCTAGAGCCCATCCGATTTTTTTTTTTTAAACTATAATCGATCATTGGAACATCAAAAGTAATTTACAGTGTTGTGAGTGGACAATGCACCTTTAAATAGTTGGCCAAGTGCCGCACACAACTTCACAAGACATGCAGGGTCTCGCCCCACGGTTATTATGTATGCACGCACATGCGTTATTTAATCACGACACTGCCAACAACACTCGGGTTTTCTGGCCTGCTAATTGAAATTCAGAACAAGGAAGTCACCCCCTGCTGGTAAAGGTCACGTCAGGGCCCAGTGCGTGAAATTAGCTTCGATAAACATCTAATTAACAATGTCGGTATCCATTTTGTCTACAGGCTCAAGACTTGGACAACAACACATTGCTGACATATTCACTGCTGGCGCATTACAAGTAAGTTTATATTTAATTTTTGATTTTATTGATATTTATTATTTGCTTCTTTTTTTTTTCTTCTGTTTTTTTCCTCTTTTTTTTCTTTACAGATTTATGTTTCTGTGTCTTCTCTTTAAGAAAACAGTGTCCATTCGGCCCAGTGGTAAAGCGCACGCCTGATGCGCGGTCGGTCTAGAATCGATCCACGTCGGTCGGCCCATTGGACTATTCTCGTTCCAGCCAGTGCCCCACGACTGGTATATCAAAGGCCGTGATATGTGCTATACTGTCTGTGGGATGGTGCATATAAAAGATCCCTTGCTACTAATGAAAACAATGTAGCGGGTTTCCTCTCTATGACTTTCAAAAATGACCATATGTTTGACATCCAATAACCGATGATTAATAAATCAATGTGTTCTAGTGGTGTCGTTAAACGAAACAAACTTTTAAACCATTCGGTCCAAAAATAAGACGCAGAAAGCAACATTAAAGCTATATTTTAAAACTGTTCTTTACAAGATAAAATGTTCGGTTCCATAGGGTATATACCACGAAATCATTTCCCATAGTTAAAGCTGCTGCATGCAACATTATAATCAACATATACATCATTAATATGAACACTACAACCCCTCGCCCTTAAAGGGACATTTCTGAGTTTGCTGCATTGTAGGATGTTTCCGACTAATAAAATATTTCTACAATTAAACCTACTAAAAATGACAACGTTGTGCGGAACTAGGGCAGTCAAAGACACATCAACCTATCCCTGACACTAACAGCTTAACCATCATCTTTTCTAGAGTTACTTTAAAGGGACATTCCTGAGTTTGCTGCAATTTTTAAGATTTTATCGACTAACAGAAACTTTTTAACGATTGTAATTACATATCAAATATATTTGTATGCATAAAATATTAGTGGCTGCATATTAAACGTGTTTCTGATCGTTCTAATATTTGTACTAGGTTAAATTTCATTTATTTCCAAAAATATAATTTTTTCGTACGTACGAAATTATTTGAAGACAAAATCCAGTTTGGGCTTCTTACAAATATTAAGACGACCAGAAACACACTGATATTCTAAACCAGAAAATATATTTAATATGTAAGTTTAATCGTAGAAATATTTAGTTAGTTGGAAACATCTTACAATGCAGCAAAGCCAGGAATGTCCCTTTAACAGGAAGACATGTATCACAAGCCAAATTTCACCATCAGTGCACGATAGAATATGCTGTTTTTCTGTGAAAATATCAATGTTCTACGTCGAATACTTTTTCTGCCATTCGACTTCAAAACGTGAGATGTTTTGCTTTTAAACCCCCAATATAACACGAATACCAGGCCAGGACCCAATTTCACAAAACATCGTAAGCCTAGGTTTGCACGTAAACGTAAATCTACGACTAAACCACAACTCTTATTACCGTTATGGTACAACAAATATAGTTAGAAGAACACACATTTCATTTTCTTGTGTCTTTAAAATACTCCAGCTTCCGTAATGATGTAATTTTCTGCGTGGAATCGATGCCAAAGATGTGTAAACGCACGACCGGTATAACTGCTAGCAGCAGACGTAATCTTATGACATTTAGAGAAATGGGCCAGTGTCCCGTACCACGAAGCGATCTTAGCACTAAGATCACCTTAGTGCATAAGGTAGCTATGCACTTAAGGTGATCTTAGGGCTAAGATCGCTTTGTGGAACGGGGCTCAGAACTTACTTAATACGGCATTCAAACTTTGAACCTGTCTTTCTATTACATGGGAAACGTGCAGTCGCATACATTCGATTCGTAGTGTCCCGCCATTCTTGATCTATTTTAATATGCTCAAATATTGAAAGTAGGCCTCTACTTACACACTGTGAGCCGAATTTATAAACTCCTTTTTTTTCTACTTACACGCATGTAACTGCATGTGTTTACAATGCTTAAACACCTGCTTTTAAGAAGAACAAACTTCATAAATTCGACTCTGTAGGTTTAACTTACGAAAGAATACCGTATGCGTCTGTTATAAGACCACCAAATGCAGATATAATGCGCTGGATTGGTTTTCCTTTACAGTTGGCCACACAGCTTTGTAAACCCGCGGTGGGTTTTTATTATTATTCATGTGAGCGATTGACGATTGTTGGCTTTGTTTCACCAGCCGTCAGTTTAAATATATATCGTCACGTTGGCAGTAGTTGATTCTATTTGCAGGACATTAAGTCTCAGACCCTCGTAAATATAGACACCAAGACTGGTTAGTCTACAAACCTGTAACACATCTGGATAACGATATTGTAAGAGTGAAACAATAGTCTTTGACGCTGAAACGTGGAAATAACATCTAAAAATAGATAATCTTCATTACGGTACCGTTACGTTTTGCAGGTACGTGCGTTTTCAGAATTGTGAAAAACGCATTTCATGACATTACAAACACCAAGATGACCAGAAACACGTTGGATGCACGGAGGTTGATATTCTAAAACAATAAAATATAAGTAATGTCTAATTTCTATTATTGAAAAAATAAAAATAAAATAAAAATAAAACAAAACAAAACAAAAACAGCAGTCGGCTTTAATAGTTAAAACATGCCATAGTCAATCACTTCAAGCTTGCGTCCGTTCTGAACATCTAGCATGTCACTCCTGTAACTGACGTTAGACCAGACCATCAAGTACTCTGCTGTTCGGGAGCTATAACCCTATGTGTGACGTTAAATATTCTTACACACCCGTTGGTGAGGACACCATGCATTAGTTTTGATAACACGTAGCTGTTTACACACGTACGAGTTAACAATTTCAAGACATACAACTGGCTGCTAATAGGTGATGACAAGGTCACCAATGCCATAGTATACGTCAAATGAAATAATAAAATGTGTTGAGTGCGTCATTAAATAAAACATTTCTTTCTTTTTCCTTTCCTTTGTAATATTTCTTTTCTTTTTGTCTCTATTTTCTGTTTCTCTTTTTGGTAACAGTTATGTAATCTTCCATATTTGCAATATCCAACCCCACTCTTCAAACTAAATGTCATTGTTAATAGAACCCAGCCAGCATGCCAAGAATAATGTCGCACACGCGCAGAACTCTGGAATTAAGAAATAGACCTCGTGCTATCCGAAATGTGTCATAAAGACTTCGTTTGACGATCACAAATATTGTTCTGCTCAAATGTTTTTAATAGTTCTCCCTTCATCGTAATTCTCTGGCGATAAACAAGAAAAAATAAATGAGACAGGAATTATCTACAGTGGAACCGGTCTAATAACAGACACCTGAGGTACTGGATTCGCATCTTTGTATTAACAGGACATAATCAATGTATTCCACTTCTAAGTTTACTGAGAACAAGAAATAAGGGAACACTTGGTATTGTGGACCGGATTTCAGTCACTATTAGGAAGAAAGGAAGGAAATGGTTTATAAATACGCACTCAACACATTTTATTTACTGTTATATGGCGTCGGACATATGGTTACGGACCACGAAGATATTGAGAGAGGAAACCCGCTGTCACCACTTCATGGGTTACTGTAAGTTTCAACTTACTCTTTTCGATTAGCAGCAAGGGATCTTTTATATGCACCATCCCATAGACAGGATAGCAGATATCACGGCCTTTGATGTACCAGTGGTGGTACACTGGCTGGAGCGAGAAATAGCCCAATGGTCCCATCGACGGGGATCGATCCCCAACCGACTGCGCATTAAGCGAGCGCTTTACCACTGGACTACGTCCTGCCCTCAGTCACTATTAGCGTCAAAATCAGGACCGATATTTGGGCCCGTGCTTATAAAACTTTTAGAGTCCAGTCTCAATCTCTAATGACGTCACACGCATACAATTTGTATGGCATTGTCATGACCTTAGTGCCTCAGACTCCATTAGAGTCTCGAGTCTAGACTCTTTAACATTTGTATAAGCATCAGGCCTGGAGTGGGGGAGCACAACCTCCAGTGTGTGTGTGGGGGGGGGGGGGAGAGGGGTCACAGCCTCCCTAACGTGGAGAGGGACACAAGCCATATTTTACCTTTATGTTATATAGAATATTACATTGTTGTCCTTGATGTGTGTGTGTGGGGGGTGGGGAGGGGGGTGGGGTTGGGGGAGAGTGGGACTAACCCCACCCACCCCGGACGTCCGGTTCCTAGGGGCCTGGTAATGGCTATACAAAGTACAAATATGCAATATGGGATTGAATATCAGTAACGTGAAACCGAATGTCAGTAACACAATTAAAGGGACAGACCCTAGTTTCAATCCGTGAAAATTAACTCTACGTTTAGTTAATCTACAAACCCGTAAAACATTTGGATAAAGTTACAATTGAGTGAAACATGAGTTTGTAATTTTGAAATGGTGAAATACCCTCCAAAATAGACTAAAACTTGACTCCATAACTGTTACTTCTCAGACGCAAGAGCGTTTTTAAAAATATGAGCAATGCATTTTGTGATATTAAAACAACACGATGACCAAAAACACTTCGAATGTGCGGACATTGATAATCTAAACCATAAAATCTAAGTAAAATATGATTTCATTTATCAAAAACGGCTATAATAGTCAAAAATATGCGTTAGTGTTTAAAAACTAGGGTATGTCCCTTTAATTCCCTGACACTATGTATGGTGGCTTTCTTTTTGCAGTTACTCTTTCCTGTTAGTCCATTCAACTGATTGGGGGTTTTCTTGTTCCAACCAGTACTCCATAACTGGTCAAAGGACGTGGTATGTGCTTTCCTGTCTGTGGGAAAGTGTATATAAAAGATCCCTTGCTGCATTAAAAAAAAAAATTGCGGGTTTCTTCTGATGACTACGAGTCAGAAATAACAAATGTTTGACATCCAGAAACCGATGATTAATTAATCAATATACTCTCGTGGTGTTGTTAAACAAAACAAATTTTAACTTTAATTTTCCTGTCAGTGTTGTTATGATCCCTATAATAATGATACACGTCTATTTTAAATATTGACGACTGCTAAAACAAAATAAGAAACTTTCAAGAGCCCCGCACATGGCGTGTTTGGCACGAAAACGGATTTTCCTCGGGGGAGTATTAAGTCAAGTGAATTACGCTGAACGTGAGTTACACGAGATAAGCCAGCCGTGTGAAGATTTGAATCTGTGTGGTAAGACCTAAATCCAATATTTGATATCTGGAATCCACTGGTTCCCAACTGGCCGCTGGTCCGTCGTCAAACAATGATGCGCTGTATTAAGATAGAGCTGTCATTCATATGCATTCCCATCATCTGAAAGTGAAGACAAACTTGTCGGGCTATGTTTTGAAACCGAAGTGACGAAATGTTAAAATAGCAAACAATGGCGGCCATTTGTGAAGGTCGAATATCACAATTAACGTTCCTTAGTTCCGATTTTTTCATTATTTTGATTAATTTATTAAGGGGACATTCCTGAGTTTTCTGCACTTTTTAAGATGTGATCGACTAACAAAGACTTTTTAACGATTGTAATTACATATCAGTGTTCGAGATTAAAATATTTGGCCAGTATCCCAGTTGGATACTAACATTTCAAAATCTTGTATCCCACCTGAGAATTTAGTATTATATGGTATCCCGGTGGCATACTGGGTTCTTGAAGCCTGGTATCCAAAATTAAATTCTGGTATCCCTGGGATATCGGGATACCGTTAATCTCGAACACTGCATATCAAATATATTTTTCTGCATAAAATATTAGTGGTTGTATATTAAACGTGTTTCTGATCGTTGTAATATTTGTACTAGGTTAAATTCCATTTTATTTAAAAAAACAAAAAAACAAATTCATACGTACGAAATTATTTGAAGACAAAATCCAGTTTGGGCTTCTTACAAATATTAAGACGACCAGAAAAACATTGTATATACAGACTCCGATATTCTAAACCAGAAAATATATTTAATATGTAAGTTTAATCGTAGAAATATTTTATTAGTCGTAAACATCTTACAATGCAGCAAACTCAGGAATGTCCCTTTAAGTAAATGTTAGCATAATATAACAAAGCATAACTACGAGACGTGATTGATAAGTTCGTGGCCTAAGGCAGAAGTACACTAGCTGCACATGTTTATTACTGTTTTGAATAAAGGAAGAAGGTTGTTTTGTTTAACGACACCACTAGAGCACATTGATTTATTAATCATCGGCTGTAACAGTCAAACATGGTCATTTTCACACAGTCATAGAGAGGAAACCCGCTACATGTTTCCATTAGTAGCAAGGGATCTTTTTTATGTTCCATCTCACATACAGGATAGCACATACCACGGCCTTTGATATACCAGTCGTGGTGCACTGGCTGGAGCGAGAAATAGCCCGATGGGCACACCGACTATTAATAAAGGAAATCTAAATCACGTTGTCAAACATGAAAGAGTATCATAGGCGTACACGCTCCCATTTTTCTAGTGGGGGTGGGGGTGGGGGTGATTGGGGGTAGGGAGGCGCCTCTTTGCCAAAATTAAACGAAAATGCCCGACAACATATATTGGTATTAAAGTCGCAGACCCAAGTTTGAACCCGGGAAAATAGACACTAAGGTTTGTTAAGCTACCATTTTGAAACACATCTGAAATGTCCCCCGCCGTCCCTATGTTTGGAACACTTATGGAGAGTACAGATATCTGTTCTCTTAAGAGAGGTGGCGGCTTACTACATGTCCATTCATTGCACTTCAACTTATTTTCGTGTTTATATCCAAATAAGGTTCAAACACGCTGTTCTGGGAACACACCTCAGCTATCTGGGCTGTTTGTCCAGGACAGTGGGTTAGTTGTTAGTTTGTTAGTGGTTAGTGAGAGAAAAGAAGGTGTAGTGGTCTTACACCTACTCAATGATTCGTTAAAACTCGCTCTAGGTGGGAGCCGGTACCGGGCTGCGAACCTAGTACCTACCAGCTTTATTTCCGATTGTTTAACTACAACACCATTCAATTTATCCGTTAGGCTATACTCTGTTGTGTACACTTGCACATATACATGTATACATATATGCGAGTGTGTGTGTGTATGTGTGTGTGTGTGTGTGTGTGTGTGTGTGTGTGTGTGTGTGTGTGTGCCTCTGAAAATTGCAAGAACGGTCGTTTCGTTCGCGTAAGTATAGTTAGCATAATCCATCTTTCATTTGCGCATTGTATTTTATACAACATTTACATATAAACTCTTTCGTTTCAATTGTGTCCCTAAGTTTTGCCTCAGATTTATATCTAAACGTTTCCCAGTTTGAGATTTTCGTACAGTGTTGTAATATTTACATAATCATGACCCCCAAAAATGGGTTACCTGAATTTGTTTTTGTGTAACCCATAAATGATTAACGTAAATTTTCAATTCTCAAAGTCTTGCCATATAAATGAGATAATACGCCTTTAAGTTTTGTTTCTGATTCTTCACAGTATTTTCGGCATCGACTCTGCCGGCTATATCACGATCATCAACGCTGACAACATCGATGAAGACGTCTACGTCCTCGCTGTGACAGTGACCGACAACGGCAACCCACCGCGACAATCAGTGGCCACCGTCACCGTCAGGTTCCCGCCACTGCCGAGGCCAGCGCCCGTTGCCATGGCAGGGGGCGGAAGTGACATCCTAGCTATTGCATTCGGCGTCATCGCCGCCATCTTGTTAATCACCGTCACGATTCTCGTTATATACATCATCAGAAGGTAGGCTAATTCAAGCAGTGCTTATGGCTTCAAAATCATCGAGACTACTCTCCTGAAATTATGTAGGAGAATAACTGCTCTCAGTGTCAAATTAACAGTAATTTTTAATAAAATAAATCATCGTGTGATGAGGCGAGCAATTTATCGCCCACGCAGAAATAGTTTTACATCAGAAACACGCGAGTGGGAGCAATTGTTTGTGTCAAACCGATAGTATTGATCATGTGTCCTTTTTTTTCTTCGTCTTTGATTTTTGGAAAGGGTCAGGGTCCATAGTTTTGTAAAGGTTAGTGACTACCCTCGAGACATTACCAAAGTATCTTGACTTTTAACAACACCCAATATATACTAAGATAAAAAGTTTAGAAATTTAGTAAATATGCTTATATAACAAAATTAAACTCGTGACTTTCAAAGAGAAATCAGACACTTGCTTTAATTGGTGCATCATTTGTCATTTTCATGCTTATACCCAATTAAGGTTCAAGCACGCTGACCTGGGCACACACCTCACTATTTGGGCTGTCTGTCCAGGACAGTGGGTTAGTTCTTAATTGTTAGAGATTAGTGAGAGAGAAGAGGATGTAGTGGTCTTACACCTGCCCACTGAGTCTTTAAAACTCGCTGTGGGTGGGAGCCGGTACCGGGCTGCGAACCCTGTACCTACCAGTCTTTTGTCCGATGGCTTAACCACGACGCCACCGAGGCCGGCTCAGTATGAATAATAGGAGATGACATGCATAACTGTCACATCATTGAATGTAGCCCGGGGTTTAAAGTACAATACCCAAATGTGTATGTCTTATGTTGAAACACTTTATTAAAAGCCTTGACTCTTTACTTTAAAGTGTTATGGAGTGATAGAACAATGTGTGGATGGATTATACACTCAAAAACAAAATACACATGATAAAATTACCACGCAAGGAAGATATCGAAATTCAGACAGAAATACCATACCAAGGCCCATTCAAGTAAACCTTTTAGAGTCCAGACTCAATATTTAATGACGTTACACACATACAATTTGTATGGTGTTGTCATGAAATTACGGTCCTAGACTCTATTAGAGTTTTGAGTCTAAACTCTGAAAGTTTTATAAGCACCAGGTCAAGTAGTAAAAAGACTAAATACCTTTAATGAGGACTAAACAAAAGTCGTGGTAGTAATTTCAAAAACACAACAATTTTCTTAATTTTAGAAGGAAGGAAATGTTATATTTAACGACGCACTCAACACAGTTTATTTACGTTTATATGGCGTCGGATTAATTTCAGACGACAGCAGGCGAATCAGCCGTTGGACAAGGCGAAAATCAACTACGGCCTTGACCCTAAAGGTCTTCTGTACCACAAAAACATGGGCTCGCGCAGCGCCTCGCGCGTCAACCTCAACTTCCGGGGAGACCACGAGGAGACGACCGACGGTTACACGACAATCGCCACGAACCCCTTCACCATTGGGCAGACGGCGTTCCGCGGCGGCGGCGGCCACGACGACAACTGCAACTACGGCTTCTTGCCGAACGACAAGTCGGAGACGAACCGAGACGTCGACGAGATTCAGATCGAGACAGCGGTGATCCCGTACGGGCCAGGGGCAGACGACTCGTTCTACCATTCAGTCCGTGATGGCTTCCCGCAGCCGGAGGACGAGGACGACAGTTTCCAGGACAAACTAAACCACTCGTTCGCCAACGGCTCGCTGAGCACGTTCAAGAACTCCAGCAGCAACGAAAGTCTGCACAGCGACGGCGCCGGCTCCAAGACCATGCTGATGAACAGCAGAGTTGTTGACGGGAAGAAACCCATGGGAGGCAAGAACATACCGTGGAACAGCAACGGGCATCTAGCGTCTATGAAGTCTGTGGTAAGTCGAATTTATATAAAATGTAAAGTACTCTTATAACGAACCAGAAAGGACCATGGTAGTTCGTTGTAGCAGTAGTTCGTTGTATATAGTTGTACAAGTTGGTTGTTAATGTGTAGGGAATTATATATGAAAATTAGCTTAATTGGGCTTCCATTTTTATGGAAGTCCCGGTAGTCGAGCGGTTAACATCGCAGACTGTCAAATGCCATGAGAATCGGTGCAATAGGTTCAAATCCTGACAATTGACACTCGGTGTTTTTAAATAGTACTTTGGTTAGTATATCCATATTGATGTTCATACATACAAGTTTACCGTTTCAAGATAGTGTATTAAAACTTTTGAAGAGAAAATGTTCAAGAATGCTGTCTGACATCTAATTTAGCTGCTTAAGTATCTACGGTCTCGCTACACAGATCACTTCCAGGTGAGAGTTCATTGATCACGGTCCACTATAGTTCCTAATTGTGACACGTTATGGTTGACATATTCACTTCTAGGAAATGGTGAAGAATTAAAACAATATGTATGTTTAATGGTAAGCCTTCTGGCTGTATTTTGCCCATGTTATTTTGTAATATTGTGCATCGACCTGTTGGGACATGGATGTATAGCGCAAGAGACAGCCGGAGTGAATCGGTTAATGAACTACCTGTTCGGACCGGTAATGTTCTCAATTTTGGAGTGAAAATAAATGCTTATATAATGTATGTTCGCAATGGTGTATGTTGTTAGTGCCAACGAGAACCCGTTCTATTGGCCTTCTTCATTTGAAGTTGGGCAATTTAACCTGGGTTTCAATGGCAGATGACATCTGTGTAGTGAGACCTAAGAGTTCTTCGGGCAACATTTGAACTTGATGAAATGATGACAGCGGGATAGTAGTTATCTAGTGTTATCCCCCAATAATATTAATAATAATAATAATCTCTCAAGACATTTTTGGATTGAAACCTTCAGGCATATCTTGTTTTTTGTTAACATTGTTACGATTTGATTTAAGTTGAACTATTCAGTGCCATGCGAATTAAAGCAGGCTGGACTTGTTCGAATATTTTGTAGAACCATATCTATGTTATCTTAACCTGTCAAATTGACGTTTTGTTGTTTCGTGTTAATTATGATTCACTTTGGACTCAGATCAGACACTTTGATCAAAGCTTTCATGAGGCCTGCATTCTGTATAGATAGGAGCCTTGTGTTGCCATTTTCAAACACTATATATATATGGACATCCACACACCACCCACCCCACGTAGAGAAGTTATTCTATGGGACTTTTAGTAGGTGGAGAAAACCAAAAATGCTCTTTTGAATTTATCTTTAAACTTTGATAATCAAGTTTCATTTTTCTTTTCTTTTTCAGCATAGTATAGACCCAAACACGGGGGTGGCCCCCATGGATGAGAAGCCAGAAATCACAGTATACTTCTAACAAATCACTTGATGTTTATCATGTCTGTTGTGTGCATGAACGAATTGAATGTGATATGATGTGATAAACAGGTATGACACGTGAACATGTTTACCATTTCTTCACAGTTCAAACACTTCTTATGATCTTGAAATGGTCTATAATGTAATATCAACCATGAAAAGGAATGCACACCATTCTTCGCAGTTCATCAACGTCTTATGACCCAGAAATGGTTTATAATGAATTAGCAATCAAGGAAAGAAATTTATTCCATTCTTCACAGTTCATCAACTTCTTATGATCCAGAAATGATATATAATGTACGCTCGTAGTATCAATAATAAAAGGAAATGTATACCATTATACATAGTCCATCAACGTCTTATGATCTATAGATGGTCTACAATGGAAAGGAGTATGGAAGGATGTGATAAAAACTTGGTAAATAGGATAATGGTATATGATAAAATGTGATATGTATGAAACAGATATGATGTTTCACGGGAACTGATTTCATGTATAAGTGAATGCTGTGACACAAATAAATTAGTTAATGAAGGATGTGACATGCATCAGGGAAAAGAACTATGTGCCATATAGCAGAAAAAGATGTGACAAAGAAAAACAATGATATCTGTCTTGGCAGGATGTGACATTAAAGCAAGATCTTTCGTATATGAACATCTCAATAAATATGTGACATATAAAGAAAAATATGACATATAAAAACATGTGACATATAAAAAATGTGACATATAAATTAAGATGTTACAGGTTAAACGTGATCATTAGAAAATGTGACACATCATACGATACGACATATTGTATAAGGACATATGTGATGTTTCGCTAAAATGTATCAACATATGATACATCAATGGAATATGCGACAAAGAATTTTGTGGAGTACAACAGGTAAAGATGAATGTGGGATATTTAACAAAAACGTAACATGTATTAGCACAAGGTGTAATATATATAAAAGAAAGAGGTGATATAATATCTCAAGGAAAGACGTAAGATATGAAGGAGATATGTAACATCCAAAACATACACGAATTACATCAACTAAAGATCGCAGAAATGCTGTATCTATCAAGAAAAGTTCATGGGCGTTATATACGAGGCGGAAGCTTGAGAGCTTTACCTCATATTCACCACCTCAAGCCATAGGCGTACGGGCTACCATTTATTATTTGGGGGGGGGGGGGGGGGGGGGGGGGAGAGGGCAAGCTGGATTTTTTTGGCCCGAATTAAACGAAAAGGCCCGAATCTGGATAACAACGTTTATTTATATACGCATATATTGGGTTACAAACGAATCGCTACGCATTTTTACATGGATTACAACTAATTTTGTTGGTAGAATGATAGAAATACATGGCAAAAAAGGTCTCAGGTTAGCACATTTTGCCCATATATCTCTATCGTTTTTGCCCGAATCTGAGGACCCCCCCCCCCCCCCCCCCCATCTTGTACGCTTATGCCTCAAGGTGCTCAAAATATAAGAAATTCGGGGAATTTTTTTAGCCATTTTCATAATGTAAATCGCCCATGAAAGATGTAATATATCGAATAAAGATGTCATGGTAGTACAAGGCAAAGCTACGGTGCTTCGCGCACCCCTCAAGTTGTGGTAAAAGTATGCATTCGGGCAAATATTTTGGTAATCGGAAACGCCTATCAAAGTTAAAATATATCTCGAAGAAAGATGTGATGTGAGCTATGGAAAGATGTGTTATTGGTTATGGAAAAATGTGTTGTTGGAATTGGTTATGGAAAGATGTGATATGAGTTATGGAAAGATGTGATATGAGTTATGGAAAGATGTCTTATTGGATTTGGTTATGGAAATATGTGATATGAGTTATGGAAAGGTGTGTTATTGGTTATGAAAAGATGTGATATGGGCTATAGATAGATGTGATCATGGGTTATGAAACGATGTGATACGGGTTATGTGAATGTATGATGCGTATCAGTGCGAGGTGTTATATGAGTTGTCAAACGACGTGATTTGTCTCGCATAAAAATGTGATACGTGTCATGGAAAGGCAATAATTGATTCTTGTATAAAACATTTACGAGATGAGTGTACTTCAAAAACATAGCAACTGAATGATCTGTGTACAGTTTGTTTTCTATTATAATAAATGTACTATTTAAGACAAGATCTGTCTACACATGTTCGCACCGGTTGTTAGAAAATATATAATAATAAATAGTAATACTGATAATATGTATAGTAGATCTGGTGTTTTTCGAGAGCAGACAACCAGAACGAGTTATGTCCCCTTATTGCGAAACAAAATGGTACACTATTTTATACTTTTATGTTGTTATGGGTTGGGTTTTTTTTTTTATGGGGGGGGGGGGGGTTAGATGCATATAATAGAAGTGATATAAAGCTTCATGATTTGATAAAAATAAACAAAAGTGCGTAAAGTTTCACTTACGATTTGAACTACACAACGATATTAGTACATTTAGAACCATATTTACATACGCAATACATTTTCAGGTACCGTAATTTCGGGATGTACATTCCCATGAGTTTTCAACCAATATATGTACACAGTTCTAAGTTATCCATTAAAACATCATGGTGGTTCTTGGCCCATGCATACAAAACTTCAAAGTGTAAACGTAATGTCTGAAAATTGTTAACGTCATGACAACGTCATGCAAATTACAAACAACATTTTAGATGCAACCAAAAGTCTATCGTGAAAGTTTTATAATCACGCACCCATATCTGTGAAACATCCGTGGTTTGGAACCCACCCAGTTGAACAGATAATTTGAGGTTGTTTAGACTACCTGTGGTATAAATAAATATTTTTACTGCAGCTACAAAAGCCATGTGTTTCTTATTTTCCTGTCTTAGACGAAGGAGCTGGCAGTGTCCTGAACCTGCGCCCAGGACAGGCGTGCACTATAACAGCTTGTTCTGAATGTGCACGTTAAAACGCTTTGGCATTGACATTTGAATAATAGCGTGATTGAACCTTAATTGTAATACCGAAAATAAGTTGAAATTATAATGATCATATGTCAGTTATTTTACATATTAATTATTATTTACAAAAAAAAAAAAAAAAAAAAATATTGTAACAGAAGTGAAGATGTAATGCAACACAGTTTTTTAGTTTTGCACATTTTCAGAATATTCCACAAAAATAAAAGTGGGCTCCGGTTGCACCCCTCCCCATCAAATCGATAGTGATAACAATACCAGTGGCGGATCCAGAAAATCCATTTAGGGGGGCTCCAATGACATGAGGCGGAAGGCCAATGGAACTTTGGGGGAGGTTTGGAGGGGATCATAAATTTTTTAATTAATATATAATAAAATTATAACTGCCGCAAAATTTGGGGGGAGGGGCGTGCCCCTAGACGCCCTAGATCCGCCTCTGAATACACATTCTATTAATACCTATTTTAGTGGCGCATTCAGTTTTAGCATAGTATAAACAAAATTGAAATGTAGCAATTACACAATACATTATACTTGTATATGAATTGTTCATGAATAATTAATCATGTATATATACATATACATTTGTACCGATATTAACCACACCATTTATTATATTGGCAATGTCCTTTCGAGTGATTTCCATTTTACTTTCACTGTACAGTGATGTCAATGCAAAGTATGTTTACTTAATGTATTTATGTATATGTTGATATTTATGTAAAATAAATTACTGCAGTAAACTGGTTTTAGAGTTCTGTTGTGTCTCCGGTACTGATGTCTTGTGGGAACGAGATCAGAAAGTCACGACTTCATGGAGAGCGAAAGAAAACGAAGAAAAGGATTATATTTGTCGAACGAGAGAGAGACAGAGAGAGAGAGAGAGAGAGAGAGAGAGAGAGAGAGAGAGAGAGAGAGAGAGTGGGGGGGGGGGGGGGGGGGAGGGGGATGGAAGTATGAGAGAAAGCAAGTATGGGCTATTCTTCCTGTAAAGACCGGCCTCGGTGGCGTAGTTAGGCCATCGGTATACAGGCTGGTAGGTACTAGGTTCGGATCCCAGACGAGGCATGGGACTTTTAATCTAGATACCGACTCCAAACCCTGTGTGAGTGCTCCGCAAGGCTCAATGGGTAGGTGTAAACCACTTGTACCGACCAGTGATCCATAACTGGTTCAACAAAGGCCGTGGTTTGTGCTATCCTGCCTGTGGGAAGCGCAAATAAAAGATCCCTTGCTGCTAATCGGTTCCTTAACCATATGTCTGACGCCATATAACCGTAAATAAAATGCGTTGAGTGCGTCGTTAAATAAAGCATTTTTTTTTCCCCCGGTAAATAAGGAAGGGAATGGTTTATTTAACGACGCACTCAACACATTTTATTTACAATTATATGGCGTCGGACATATGGTTAAGGACGACACAAATATTAAGGGAGGAAACCCGCTGTCGCCACTTCATGGGCTATACTTTTCGATTACCAGCAAGGGATCTTTTATATGCACCATCCCACAGACAGGACATTACATATCACGGCCTTTGTTACACCAGTTGTGGAGCACTGGCTGGAACGAGAAATAGCCCAATGGGTCCACCGATGGGGATCGATCCCAGACCGACCGCGCATCAAGCGAACACTATACCACTGTGCTACGTCCCGCCCCTCCCGGTAAAAAAACTAATTTTGTTTTGTTTAACAACACCACTTGAGCACATTGATGTATTAATCATCAGCTATGGAATGCCAAACATTTGATAATTTTGACATTAGTCCTAGAGAGGAAAAGAAAGAAAGAAATGTTTTATTTAACGACGCACTCAACACATTTTATTTACGGTTATATGGCGTGAGACATATGGTTAAGGACCATACAGATTTTGAGAGGAAACCCGCTGTCGCCACTTCATGGGCTACTCTTCCGATTAGCAGCAAGGGATCTTTTATTTGCGCTTCCCACAGACAGGATAGCACAAACCATGGCCTCTGTTGAACCAGTTATGGATCACTGGTCGGTGCAAGTGGTTTACACCTACCCACTGAGCCTTGCAGAGCACTCACTCAGGGTTTGGAGTCGGTATCTGGATTAAAAATCCCATGCCTCGACTGGGATCCGAACCCAGTACCTACCAGCCTGTAGACCGATGGCCTAACCACGACGCCACCGAGGCCGGTCCTAGAGAGGAAGTCCTCTACATTTGACATTATGTCAGTAGTAAAGGACAGCGCTGCACATACCACCGCCTTTGACATGCCAGTCGTGGTGCACTAGCTGGAACAACAAATAGCCCAGATCGATCTCAGATTGCACTATTATATGCACTATCCAACAGACAGGACAGCACATACCACGACTTTTGATATACCCATACAGGCGAGCGTTCTACCGACTTAGCAAGGTGTCTTTCCATGTGTAGGACATTGGTCGGGATGAGTCCACAGAGGGTGGATCGATCCTGCAAACCATCGCATCCCAGGCGCGTACTCTACAACTGAGCTATGTAGGCGGAAGGAAATATTTTATTTAACGACGCACTCAACACATATTATTTACGGTTATATGGCGTCTGTTGAAGCCCATAATGTTCCAATTGCCCAAGATATCCCAAATGTGACATTTTGGGCCGAACACCTGCCCAAGATGTTCTAATTGGGACATTTTGGGCAGTTGGCACATTTTGGGCTTCAACAGGCGTCGGATATATAGTTAAGAACCACACAGATATTGAGAGAGGAAACCCTCTGTCGCCACTTCATGAACTACTCTTTTTCGATTAGCAGCAAGGTTTTTTTATTTTATATGCACCATTCCACAGGCAGGATAGCACATACCATGTCCTTTGATATGCCAGTTGTGGAGTACTGGCTGGAACGAGAAATAGCCCACTAACGGGGATCGATCCCAAACCGATCGCGCATGAAGCGAGCGCTCTACCACTGGGCTATGTCCCACTCCTGGCACCTTATTGCCAAAGACGGTCGTAAATGTAAACGTAACTTAGTTGGACATAAAGCTACGATTTAACACTCTCACTGGAGTAATTAATAAAAACACATTAGAAACGATGGCTACCGGGTAAATAACAAATGCGCAAAACGCAATTTTGTTTGTCGTCTGCTAACAATAACATCGCGAACAGTGGAACCATGGCATTTTAGTATTGGTGGGGATCCGCGTTTTGGTACGAACTTGAGGACATTTCTTAAAAAGGAAAAGATAACTCAGGAGAAATTGGCCGAGTCGAAAACATCCGTTCGATCACCAACAAAAATATGTTCAATCCGTGGGAGTTCGCCATCGCAAAATGCTTCATTTATTGGAAATGCTGCCAGTTTCCGTAAATAATAGTAAATAACGGCGATCGTGCTTGATTTATTATATGTACACAACTTACGTGCAGCGTTAGTTGCAACCTGAGGCATTCTTATATTTACGTCCAACTTTACACGTAACTTACGTTTTCGTTGTTTCGTGAATAGCTCTCCAGTCGTAGATTTACGTTTACGTGTAAAACTAGGCTTACGATGTATTGTGAATATGGATCCTGATCTATATAGGAGAGACATCGTCAAAAAAAGTTAGTTTGTTTTGTTTAACGACACCACTAGAGCAGATTGATTTATTAATCATCGGCTATTGGATGTCAAACATTTGGTAATTCTGACATATACTCTTAGAGAGGAAACCCCTCTACAATTTTTCCATTAGTAGCAAGGGATCTTTTATATCCTACAGACAGGATAACACATACCACAGCCTTTGGTATACCAGTTGTGGTGCACGGGCTGGAACGAGAAATAGCGTACTGGCCCCACCGACGAAGATCGATCCCAGACTGACCGTGCATCAGGCGAACGCATTCCCACTGGACTAAACAAAACAACACCAACATTTATTTTTGTTCAACGACACCACTACCGCATATTGATGTATTACTCATCGGCTACTGGATGTCAAACATTTGGTAATTTTGACAGTCTTAGAGAGAAAACCCGCTACAATGTTCTATTAGTAGCAAGGGATCTTTTATACACACCATCCCACAGACAGGATAGCACATGCCACGGCCTTTGATATACCAGTCGTGGTACACTGGCTGGAACAAGAAATAGCCCAATTATGGGCCCATTGACGGGGATCGATCCTAAATCAACCGCACATCAAGTGAGCGCTTTACCACATGGCTACGTCCCGCTCACCTTTGAGAAATAATGTCGCTATGTTACCTGCTTATAATATCACCGATTATTGGTGATAGATATTTATAATGTATTAGACAGCACATGCAAGCACACACAATCTTCCAAAACACGCATCTATTAGATATCATAAGTATTTTATACAGTGACGTCATACAACCAATGACGTCACACATTTCCAACATCTTCAAGAATCTACCGATAAGGCAGGAGAGAAAAAGATACATTTTGCGAATATTTGGATACTCAGGACTTACTTCATCGACAACATACTATAACTACCATTAATTTTAAGCACACGAGAGACGAAAGGGAATTTTTCTTTTCGAATATTTGGATATTCAGGACTTATTTCATCGACAACATACTATAACTACCATTCATTTTAAGCACACGAGAGACGAAAGAGAAACAATTAGTTTTTTTAAAAGGAATACAAAATACAAAAAATTACCTAAAACAATGACAACAAATACACAAAGTCTTTCTAAACCCAAAAGTGACCAGGAAGTTTCTGAGAAACGGGTCACATTCCAGGAACCGGTCTGCGACAGCGAGTACTTAAGAAAACTCGACACGGATTACGCAAGGGCGGTGAAGACGATTATGGACGACATAAAAGATGTACGTAGTATGGGGAAACAGCTTTCTGCCCTGTCCTCCAACTACCGAGAACTGGACGGTAGACTGAGGAAAATCAAGTCTGAAAGTGCAATGCTTGCGGAGAAATCCGGAATCGATTCCAACGAGTACGAGAAAGTGTCATTCCTGGATAGCGCCATTTCTCAGTTGCAGGACAGCACCAAGAAAATGTACATCAGTTTTCCTACGTACATGTCAAGTTCAAAAAACGAATGAAAATATAATGGATTATTTAAATTCTATAGCTTTTATTGATTTATATTTCTAGAAAGTTTATTTGTAGTCATATAGATCTCTACAGGCGAATTTAGAATATTATAAAATATTTGTGAGATATACCGATATAATTATGTGTGATCCGTATTAGCCTATATAAAAATGTATAATTTGATAAATTAAACTTTACTTCTTATTGATTGTTTTGTTTATCTCTATAATAGTCTGCTTCTGAAATGGGAAAGAAAAGGGACGGGCTGAATATTTTTAAAGGGAGTTGTCTCAAAGTTGCTCGGGCCTAATGAATGAATGAATGAAAGAATGAATGAAGGAATGAATGAAGGAATCAGTCAGTCAGTCAGTCACATAGACGTACGGTTTCCCATTTTTGTAGGACAGGCGGGCTTTTTTCCGAATTAAACGAAAATGCCCGAATCTGCATAACAACATTTATTCATATTAGCATTACTGCCAAACAGCTATATAGGTTTGCAAACGAATCACTACGCATTTTTACATGGATTCCAACTAATTTTGAGGGTAGAATGATGGAAATATTTGGTAAAAAGGTCTCAGGTTAGCACATTTTACCCGAACATCTGTATCATTTAACCCGGATTTGAGGTTTTGCTCCAGCACCAGCGGGGCAGTTGCCCCACACACCCCCACCTCCGCATCCTGTCTCGTACGCTAATGGTCAGGTCAGTCAGTCAGTCAGTCAGCCAGCCAGCCAGCCCGCCAGCCCGCCAATCAATCAATCAATCAATCAATCACTCAGTCAGTCAGTCAGTCAGTCAGTCAGTCAGTCAGTCAGTCAG
>NC_054699.1:24460167-24662667 GCF_016097555.1 Gigantopelta aegis | reverse complement strand
TAACTGCTGCACAAGGCGGAATCGCCCAGTGCGCGATCACGTGGTCTACGTCTCGAAATAGATCGCTGAGCTTTGCAATTGTTGCGACGGAGTGTCACGAAGCGTAGCTGAATGTGGGTGCTGTCGGGTTTCTTTCTGTAGTAAGTGTATTAGTGATTAATATGTGGATTTTTTTGTATCACTTAACTCGAAAATGATTGATGTAAAGGTATTTGACGTCAAACATAGGATTGTTGTGGTATTAGAGCGGGACTCGTTGCCTACTGTTTGGTAGTCAGGAATTGCCAAAAAAAGACATAGGTTGGTCTCTGACTGTAATGAGAGCGTGTTTATGTCCAAATGTCCGTCTAGCTCTCTTACAGTCGGAGTACTCGGGCTAGGTATCAAGATGAACCTCGAGCGCAAGGTACACATGCGCTCGGGTAAAATATCCGTTCGCACCCCCCCCCCCCCCACCCCCACCCCCAACAATATTTGTTAGAATTAGTGTAAGGTTAGGGTTAGTTATAATATATATCCTGGCGTCATATGTTTTCCATACCATAAGCAAAAAATTAAAATATAATAAAAACAATACTTCGTACATGCAATACTACTTTACCTTTCTCAAGTCACATTAGTTTATTGTGAAAAACAGTAATAATTTCCCATGAACACCAAATTTTCCTCCCAAAACACTAGCTGCTAAGTCGTACAGGTGTTTCTGCTATATTTTCACAAACGTCATATGACATATGTTTTCGATAGTTTCATTGGCTGTCTATTTTTGTCCTTTTTATGGCAGTGAAGGGTCTATACTCCATGCAATAATTTATATCAAAATCTTCTTTTGAAAATAAAATCATATAATGTTTGTAAGTTGTAAAAAATATTGAATAATCTTCAGACCAATAGACAGTGTTCACTTAAAACATATTTACATTATGTTTTCGTCATAGGCTAATGTCTAATCCTCTTGTTATACATATCAACAACACCTAAATTCAGACTGTCACCGTAAGTACTCTGACAGAGATACAAAACTATATATTTAAAAAAAATCTAATTCAACCAAACCACCTTTATTTGTAGTAAATGCACATGTAAATATGCCCCCACCAGAAATTACCGAAATGATCTTTGCTGTGAATGACATAAGAGGTAACCCAACCAGCCTTCCATAAATTTTATTGTTCAGTGTAATGATCACGTGGTATATTGTCGAACTTTGGCAGGTCAGTTGTCGGTGTTGCTGACAATAACTTTGCAGGGATTTGTGATACCTGGATTTCGCTATGTGAGGCAGTTCATTAGTACCAAAATATTGTATTACGAAAAACTGATAACATGCACACTATTTATGGTATTATAATTAAAACATAAAGTTGGCAGCTTGACTTGAAGCATTTTTAATATTGTGAAGTAAAAGACACTTCGTTGTTTATGTTTAGGCTGATAGTGACGTAATATCTCGCATAATCTCGCGATACATGCAGTTACAAACAAAGTATCGAAAACATGTCGATCGAAATTGTATGACGGTACGATACAATACCTTTTAAAACATTTTGTTCTATAAAAGCAACATAATTTTTATATTTTGTAATCCAGTATCACTATATTTTGCCTTTGAAAAATTAAACATTTTAACTATTCTGTGTAAAATCTCCTCCACAAGGGTGCTTTTGTTGGTGCTTTTGGTAGAAATATAGCACAGAAGACACAATGAGGCATTATGGGACTAAAGGTTCGTTTTATTCCGTAGATGCTCGGTTTATTACGTCAAAATATACCCTATGAGATTTATAAGTATTAAAATGCAGTCTCACTTGTTGATCCACTGCATGGCCGAGTGGATACAGTGCTCAGCTACAGTCCTGATGGTCTGGAGTTCGAATCCAGACCATATCACTACATGGTTTGTAGTGTTTAATACAATGTCCACTTGATATCGCTAATCCAATACCCCAAAGAGGGAGGTGCGGGTGGAAATCTTTCTGGGGGGTGGTGGGGGATTTGAGAGCTAGACAAATGTTTGAACGGTTATGATCATCAGATCAGTGATGATCATAGTGCACAGGGCATGCTCTCTGCCGTCAAAGATATGATTAGTCCAAAAGGACGTAGAAAGTGTGGTTCTTTCTACGTCCGAATATTGTTACATACCCTATATATAGCTGGAATTCAAAACTTGTGGCACCATGTTTCAACTGTTTCTCAACCGAAATAGTGTAACAAATGGACACACAAAAGATGAATGTACAACCTACCGTACTCGCGAAATCCTGATTGAAGTACTTGCATCATTATTAACAAAATAAATCTTCCAACGACAACATAAAAAAAATTGCCGCCATTTTAAATTTGCTAAATAGAGGGCGCCCTGCACTAAGATATTGTAACTGTACAGCGAAAACACGGAATGACTGCCTACCACCATGTACACAAATTAAGATTCCCGCTCTTATTCATACAACAATAACCCTCTTTGACATTGAATACATTTATCATTTTAGGTTTCGCTGTTAACAAATATTTGGCCTGTTCATTACTAATAAACGCACTACAGGAAGAAACCCGTCGGCACCTACGTATTTAACTAGAACATTATTGTAGCAACCTCTATTGAGTGTCCACCTAAAAAAGTAACTTTTTATCACTTTCATGGATGGCCATTGAAGACAGATTTGATTGTATTACTGAACATTAGCATGAAAAATAGAGATATTTCGTATTCCTATTGCGCATCTGCATGAAGAGTAATGTCCCTTGCCGAATTAGACTGTATCCAGGCTAATTATAACTTGGGTGGCATAATTGACAGTTGTCATGAGCATTGTGAGAAGCGTCATAGGAGATGTGAATCTCTGGCGACTAACGTACATATTTCTTATCAGATGATATAATGGCTGCGAAAAATGGTCTACTAAAGTTTACATTGGAATGGTTTTAAGACCAAAAGCAGTGAAACATTAACTTAGACAAACTCTCTGGAGCTACCTGTCAAGGCTTTTAACAACACAAAATTAAAAGATTCATACTGTAACAATAAAATGACATTAATTGGAATGTATTTGCTACTTTTAACAATTAGAATTAGTTATATTCACACAGATTTCTGGAGATGTTTAATTCTTCACATGTATCCGTATTTAATATTTGATAAAATCTGTCTCCCTTTCCCCCTGAAAAACCAACAAAATCACGGCCTAACATAGACCTTTTTCACAGTTCTATTTTTCACTTGTCATTTCATTAAAAAAGACAGTCATATAAGTACTAATCAGTGTTACATGTATGTCTATCTACAAATTATTATTTATTTATTTATTATTTTTATTATATTTATTTATTTGTTTTATTTACTTTTCACTATCATTTATATCCGACACATACAACTTCATTTGAAATATCTGGTATTTACGAAGTTTTAAAATATATATATATTTTTTTTTTTTTTTTTTTTTTTTTCTTCTTGTATTTACATGTACTTTTCACTATCATTTATATGAGACACATACAAGTTCATTTGAAATGTTTGATTCTTACGAAGTTTTAAAACATATATAGAGGTTATTACCAGAGTGTGTTTCGGTATCGGCAATATCAGTTATTAGGAATACAAATTGTATTATGCGAGCCTCAGTTAGTGTCCACGGGTTGCTCCACTACTCATACATGCACAGTCGAATGTGACAGACCTCTAATATCATAAACCAAAAATTAAGGTAAAATAATACAATATATAGATGTGTTCATAGTAGTTTGATCTGAAATATATATTACAGTGAAACCCCTGTAAACTGGACACACTTGGGACCAAGATAAATGTCCGGTTTTAAGAGGGATCTGGTTTACAGAGGTCGAGTTCTGTTCTGGTTTTTAAAAAGGGACTCTGTGAAATGTCCGGTTTTGAGGGAATTCCGGTTTACAGAGGGTTCGGTCTTGAGAGATTTCACTGTATTAATACATTTGTTACAGTTGCACTGATTGGATGAGATGAAAAATCTTTGTTGCAGCTGACACGATTGGAAGACGCCGGCCATGGATTTGCAGCTGATTAGCCAGGCCATACAGTTTCATGGTCCCAGTTTGGTTCAGAACCTGAAGACGGAGATTCGGGAACAACTTATCAGTACTTTGCCATCCGACATCGAGAAACACCGCATATTTCACAGGTCTCCAGAGATAGAGTGAGTACAGTGAATTTGTACATGAAACAGCGAGTTGACAAGCAGTCTATAGTCAATGCTAGCTCTGCCACTCCCTAAATTCGCCCAGTTGCAGATTTTGACTACAGTTGCCGAATTTTATTTTAATTTGGCGAAAAAAAATTGTGTTATAATTTATATTTTGTTGGAGAATAGCTCTAGGTTTTGCATTTTTAAGATAATTTGGCAAAAAATGTTGTGTTATAATTTATATTTTGTTGGAGAATAGCTCTAGGTTTTGCATTTTTAAGATAATTTGGCAAAAAATGTTGTGTTATAATTTATATTTTGTTGGAGAATAGCTCTAGGTTTTGCATTTTAAAGATAATTTGGCGAAAAAATGTTGTGTTATAATTTATATTTTGTTGGAGGTTTTACATTTTTAAGATAATTTGGCGAAAAATGTTGTGTTATAATTTATATTTTGTTGGAGAATAGCTCTAGGTTTTGCATTTTTAAGATAATTTGGCAAAAAATGTTGTGTTATAATTTATATTTTGTTGGAGAATAGCTCTAGGTTTTGCATTTTTAAGATAATTTGGCAAAAAATGTTGTGTTATAATTTATATTTTGTTGGAGAATAGCTCTAGGTTTTGCATTTTAAAGATAATTTGGCGAAAAAATGTTGTGTTATAATTTATATTTTGTTGGAGGTTTTACATTTTTAAGATAATTTGGCGAAAAATGTTGTGTTATAATTTATATTTTGTTGGAGAATAGCTCTAGGTTTTGCATTTTTAAGATAATTTGGCAAAAAAATGTTTTCTGATCACCCAGAGGTAGCCCTGATAGTTGATTTGTTAAAGGGATTGTCCTGACGTTTTATTTTAGTCCTAACAAGATTCTTTGTTTGTTCCACCCAACAAAAAATATCTTCTGATTGCAGTGAGGTGTATAATAATTTTTGTAAGCATGAAAAGTAGATGGCGGTAGTGGCAGCTGTAGTATTTATTTACAGAATTTATTTTTAAAATTGTTTTAAATGACATGTAAAAATTATTTATTGGTGTGCAATTTAACACCGTAGAAATATAATGCATAATGAACATGGTGACATCTGTTCGTGATTGCCTGACATACATGTAATTGTTGTATTGGGGTGGGATTTAGCTCAGTCGGTTGAGTGCTCGCATGAAGTGCTTGCGTTGCCCGATCGAACCACCTTGATGAATCCATTCAACTGATTGGTTTTTTCCCCCTGTTCCAACCAGTGCACCACAGGCCGTGGTATGTGCTTTCCTGTCTGTGGGAAAGTGCATATAAAAGATCCCTTGCTGCATTTGGAAAAAATATAGTGGGTTTCCTCTGAATTACCAAATGTTTGACATCCAATAGCCGATGATTAATAAGTCAATGTGTTCTAGTGGTGTTGTTAAACAAAACAAACTTTAACTAAGTTTCATTAGAATACGATTGGTGAGAGAAAAAAGGATGTGTATTTGACTATATCTTGAGTGCAGTGAGGCGTATAATTGTAAGCAAAAAAAAGAGAAAGAAATGTTTGATTTAACGATGCACTCAACACATTTTATTTACGGTTATATGGCATCAGACATATTGTTAAGGACCACACAGATATTGAGAGAGGAAACCTGCTGTCACCACTTCATGGGCTACTATTTTCGATTAGCAGCAAGGCATCTTTTATATGCAGCATCCCACAGACAGGGTAGTACATACCACGGCCTTTGATATACCAGTTGTGGTGCACTGGATGGAACGAGAAATAGCCCAATGGGCCCACCGACGGGGATCGATCCCAGACCGACCGTGTATCGAGCGAACACTTTACCACTGGGCTACGTCCTGCCCCAATTGTAAGCAAGAAAAGGCACATATGTAGTTATAGTATTTTTCAGGTGTAATGAACATAATGACATCAGTTTCCTATACCCTGACATACAGGTCATTGTTGTGCTATATCTTTTAGAGATGATGATTTTCTCAATCGAGTCGTTCACTTCATCAGCAAGAAGGCTGACATTCTCTACCAGCCTGTTGACGATGATGTCCATGCTGAAGCTGACTCGGCAGATTTTGAAGGTACAGTAAAACCCATCTAAACCGGACACCCAGGATACCAAGTAAAAGGTCTGGTTTATAGGGGTGTCCTGTATAAAGAGGTTCTGGTCTGGACTAATATTTTAAAAAGTCTAGATTTTGAGGGAATTCAGGTTTACTAATGGTCTGGTTTTTAGGGATTTCATTGCATATATATATTATATATTGGTGTTTTCCCTAGCTTGTTTTAGCATGGTGTAGCACCATGCCTCAATAGTCTAACACCATCTTGCCTTAATCAGCACTATGCTGCCCTGAGATTAAAGAAGCCTTTTTCAGTAATTTATTCAAAAATTGCCTTTATAAAACACCCAAAAAGGTATTATTAATTAATAAAATATGCCTTTTATATCTTTTGCCATTCATTTATTAAAGTAAGCACATAAATTACATTAATGTTTGTTTTAATTAAAGAAAATTGTATTTTTAATGAAAAACAAGTGCCCCGAAAATGGTGAAAATGCCCCAAAAGTGTTTGGTTTACCATGCCAGGCTAATTTCTAGGGAATCACTATATATATATTTTTATATTTGATATTAAGTAACATTGTTAATGTAGTTGGTCCTTGTTTATTATGTTTTACATGTGCATTAACAATTACCCAACTCTCTTAAACTTGGTAAAATATTCAGACTTCATAGCATATTAATTATATTTTTATGGGAGGAGCTAAACATGGCTCCGCCTATTTTTGGTGACCAGCCTCCTACTTCAAAGATGAACATCCTGTGTTGGGGTGAACATGTGCATATCAAACAAAAATTTACCTAAAAAACAACCCATGAAATAGTAAGGTTCCTAAACAGGGTTCATGCACGGGTCATCAAAATCCTTTTATAATTCATAGACTTAGTTTGGTACCCTGCTAGGCATAAATGTGTGTCACGAAAACATACCTACAGAAGGATAAGTCCTAGAAAAAGATATAGTACATATAAACGCATGTACTCTTGTCATGTTTACATTTAACCAAGTTCATTTATCAGCATTTACATTGTAGTATCTTGGTTATTCAGCTTTCGATTACTTTTTTATTTTCAGACAAATATGCCATCATGCCGGCCTTGGAATCATTTATGGGAGTGGATCCCGACATCTGTAAAGAGCATTTCTTCAGTGTGAGAAAATATTTTCGTATATGTTGGTTGGGTGCGATCGAACTTGTTGAACTTGTCACAGAAACATTTGGACATTTAGGGCCGAATTTACAAAACCTGTTTTTGACTTACACGAATGTAACTGCATGTATTTTTATATGCTTTTACATCCATATGTGTTTAAAAAACACAGCCTTTATAAATTTGGCCCATAAAACTGTACATATTTTATTTCATATATTTTTTTTCGAAATAATGTAAATTTTGTCAGTCATACATGTATATGAGGGGTGAGATATAGCCCAGTGGTAGAGCACTCGCTTGACGCATGGTCGGTGTAGGATCCATACCTGTCTGTGGGCCATGGGCTATTTCTTGTTCCAGCCAGTTCACCATGACTGGTATATCAATGGCTGTAGTATGTGCTGTTCTGTCTGTGGGATGGTGCATATAAAAGATCCCTTGCTACTAATGGAAAAATGTAGCAGGTTTCCGCTCTAAGACTGTATGCCAGAATTACCATGTGTTTGACATCCAATAGCCGATGATTAATAAATCAATGTGCTCTAGTGGTGTCATTAAACAAAACAAACTTCTTTTTTTATATATGCTTTTACACCAAAGTATGTTTAAAAACCACATACCCATAAAATTATACATTTGGCAATTTAGAGCCAAATTTACAAAGCCTGTTTTTGACTTGCAAGAATGTAGCTACATGTATTTTCATATGCTTTTATATCCATGTGTTTAAAAACCACAGGTTTCATAAATTCGACCCATAAAATTATACATTTGGACATTTAAGGCTGAATTTACAAAACCTGTTTTTCACTTACACGTATGTAACTACATCTAATTTTATATGCTTTTACACTTATAAGTGTTTAAAAACCACAGGCTTCATAAATTCGGCCCATAATATTATACATATTTTATTACATATTTTTTTTTTTTTTTTTTTTTGAAATAATGTAAAGTTTGTCTTTCATATATGTGATTGTGGTTTTACTTGTGTATTTCAGAGTCTGGAGAAGCGTGACGTGGTGATTGGCGTGGTGACGTCTCTCATGGAGAGCGGACTCGTTGTTCAGCTCCTGTGTCTCGATGACAACAAGGCGCGGGCTATTCACGATATCAAAATAACGGTAATCACTGTCATACCATCTGTAAAATTTGACATAAAATTTTTTAATACTGTAAAATCATTTATTTTCGCGGGTACTTAATTTTCGCGCAAAAACATTTAGCGCGAAATTTACAACCCCGTGAAAAATTAATCTATTCTAATTTGATCACCAAATTGTTACTAGACGACCTGATTATAGAAATGTACAATTCCCAAACGTTCAAAAGAACACAGATGTGGACACAGCTATATATGGTGTGTAACAAAATAAACAAAACAAAATCATTTTCAATTAATTTATTACAAAACAAACGATGCATGTAATACAGTGATTGAGGAACAACATACATGGGAAAAGGAATTAAACACTGCTTACTAGTAGGTATTTAAAGTTCTTACGTAAGAATGAAGTTGGTAAAACTTGCCGATCTATTGTTAGTCACTTTATGTCAATCAGCAAGAATGCCGGCTTTGCGAAAACCATTCATTATCAGATTCTTTTTCTTTGACACAATCTCACACACTTCAATTAGCCACTGTGCATGAATTGGTTTAACAATGCTGGTTTTTATGTCAACATTCACACTTTTAACACTGTCCTCATTTTCAGACTCTTCCTCGTTTTCATCCAAATTTTTTCCAACTTCACTTGCGTACCACACATGAAAGCACCGTTTCAATTCATCTTTGAAAATTCTGTTGACACTTAAATCCAATGGCTGAAGCTGATCCGTACAACAAGCAGGAATGTACACAATCAAAATGTTTTTATTTGTTAACAGTTCGCTTATTTTCTCCGTTCTGTGAGCTTTGTAAACGTCAAAAAGACACGAGGCTTTTTGATCACGTGGCAGGCCAAGTTCTTTTCGGGTCGAGGTCACATATGGGTCAATGACGTTCTCAATAAAGTGGAGCATGCTCGATTCGTTACTCCAATGTGTTTCTGTGTGAGTAACGTCCCAATCGTCAGGAAAGTTTATATTTGGATGGCACCGGTCTGTTTTCCCCGTATAGATTACCTGTGGTGGTAACATCTCTCCACTCTTAGTGATTGCTAGCAAAGCCGTAATTTGACGTTTGTCGTCGATGCCCGATATCGTCACCTGTTTTGCACCTCGTTGTTCCATTGTCCAATCGCCCTGGGAATGAGTGAAACTCCAGTCTGGTCCCAGTTGATTATCAACTTGTCAGGAATAGAATTTTTACTCACGGCATCGGACACACGTTTAAGAAACACCTTCTTAATCTCCTCGAAATCACAAGGGAGTTTTTTCACGTCTTTTGTCCCTTTACGTTTAACAAACCCCATCCGACGCAGCAATGATCTAGCCCAAGGAACAGTTAACTCTACGTCACCTCCGAATTCTTTTAACATGGATTTGTGTCTTTTCTGTAGAATTCCATCTGCTGCCGCCAAAACCATTCTAACATTTATTACTCCTGCCAATCATGTCTTTTTAATCCAGAGTTTTACTTCTTCTTCTTTATCTCCTAACTTTGGTCGTTGCCCTCGCTGTGCTTTAACCAGTTGACGTGGCATAGCACCTGTGCACGTCTGCTCTTTTAAGAAAGCCTTTTTCATGCTTCTTACGGTTGACTCGGAGAGTTTTTTGTTCAGTTCAGTTGAAAACGTTCTTCATGACTCCATTTTCAATAGCATAGACAGCTATTTTTGCCCGTACGTTTTCATCATAATTTTGATATTCACCACGCTTTCTCTTTTTTGGATTTTCTTCTGACGTCAGCTTGTCGACTGACGTGTTTGCTGCGACTATCGTTTCTGCCTCGTTTTCAGTCTTGCTTTCACGTGGATTTGGCAAGCCGGGCATTTTAGGTTGGGGTGAATTTTTTAACCACGAGAGTAAAGACATTTTGGATGGTAGTGATTTACAAACGATCTACGCTTCTATATATAACGACTAAACACAAGCAGCCATTTATTTAATCTTAAAGAGGCCCTTTACCTGTGAAACCCTAATCGTTTGATCTGGTAGAAAGCCTACACGATCAAACGATTGTTTTTGGATTGTTAATTTTTAATTTTTTTGGTTTAATCAGGGATGTGCGAAATATTAATTCCACGAACATGGCTAATTTCTTTTAGCGCGAAAATTACACCCCTCGAAAATAAATGATTTTACAATAGTTATATTTAATACAGTTTTCAGAAACTACCAGAAATGTTGTTAAATGCCCCTTTTTGTCTCGTTTTTACGAAGTAAAAAGGCGAAATATAGGTATTACTTTGTTGATGACAGCAAGTGCGTCAACTTTAATGTTAAAGGTTTGTGTTTAGATCACTTTTTCACAAATGTTTAAGTTCTTCGTCAATGAAACTTGCTTTCCAGTTTATCACAGTGCATAACTCCACGGAATTCTTCTTAAAAGTGTTGTTTTTGTCAACCCCCCCTCCCACCCTCAAATCTCCTCCAATTATTTTAGGCTAGTGTAGGTACAGCCCTGATTTGTAATATTTTAGTTAAAATGCTTTTGCTTTCTAGCAGAATCATACTGGCATGGTTTGCCAATTTTTAAAATACCAGTTACATCTGTTCATTGTAACAGTTATAACCAGTCTTGATACAACAGTGACTCGTAAAATATTTATAATATTACTGTTTTAATTTGTTCCCAGGCATTTTGTCCTGTTAAGGAACTTCCAAGACTTATACCAGGCGAGAGCGCAATTAACGGCTACCACGTGAAAGACATTGTTCGGGGTAAGAATCGATTTAGAACCTGTTTTTCTTTGCTTTATACATTTTTTTTAAATTTATATATTGTATATAAAATCATTTGGAAAACCTTTGTGTCCAGGCTTAAACAGCTTAATGTTTAATAACTATATAACATTTTATGTTTTATTAGTCCAGTACTGGGCTAACCAAAGAGAACTACAGGACTAACTTAACACAGCCACTGGCGGCTTCTACAGTCATTGAGATATAAATTGGCATAGTTTGGGGGCACGGGACGGGACGTAGCCCAGTGGTAAATCGCTTGCTTGATGCACGGTCGGTGTGGGATTGATCCCTGTCAGTGGGACCATTGGACTATTTTTCGTTCCAGCCAGTGCACCTCAACTGGTATATCAAAGGCTGTGGTATGTGCTGTCCTGTTAGTGAGATGGTGCATATAAAAGATCCCTTGCTACTAATCTTTCAAATTTAGCGGGTTTCCTCTATGACTGTCAAAATTACCATATGATTGACATCCAATAACCGATGATTAATAAATCAGTGTGCTTTAGTAGTGTCATTGAGCATAAAAAACTTAGGTTGGGGGCATCACTGATGGCAGTTTTGTGCGGCTGAATAAAAATAACTATCATTGGTAAAGCTCCTCAATGCCATCAAAATGTATATTCCTGGTGTACATTATCTGCCAGTATTTAACATTTGTTGTTGGTGTAGTCACTAATATAACTGTCTTATTTCAGCTGCTGTACTTAATGTGAATCAAGAAACGAAAAGAATTATTATTTCCCTGCAGGACAAAATCTTCTCGTCGGAGGATGCCGTTGTGCCCAAACTGGTAAGCAAATAAATTTATTTACAGAATGATCAGACTTCACACCTCAGCAGAGGCGGATCTAAAGGGGGGGGAGGGGCCAGGGGCTCGGGGCCCCCTTACATTTTGTGAGTTATAATTTTATTATATATTAATTTAAATTTTTTTTACGATCCCTCACCAAACCTCCCCCAAAGTTCCCTTGGCATTCCGCCTCATGTCATTGATGGCCCCCCTAAATGGATTTTCTGGATCCACCACTGCTCAGTTTTACATGACTGAAAGCAGTGAATTCAACGGTAATTGCACAGTATTCTTTGTGTGTAGGTCGAGTTAAATTTAGTGTATGTATAAAGCTTGTCAGACAGAAATGTAATAATACTACAGATGTCTACATGCCAAAGTTTGTTTTTATTTTGGCTTCAATTTTATATGCAAGATTGTTCCATTTTTATGCCAGTTGAGCAACTTCCAATTTTCACATGACATTGTGTGCCTCATGTTTGTTAAACTAAAGTTAGCCATCATCAATAAGTATGAGATGTTTAACATCTTATGTGTATAAGTCTATACTATATGTATTTATATTTATAACATTGTGCTCTCAGTCACTAGAGGAAGTAATGCTGAAAAGTTGATATTTTTATGGAAGACATGATTATTTCACTGTCAGTGACCTCCCTTGACAAAATAATGCTATTGTTGGTTACACATTTGCCCAGTAGACTTGATGTATTTTCATTGTAGTGATGTCAGTTATTAAAATGACTTCATTGCGAAGAAAGGTAAAATGATTTCACAGATTAAATTTTTTGTGTTCAAATAGACATAATAACAAATAAAATAATTTTATTTGTCATAAAACAAATATTAAAGTACTACTGCAAATAATAATTATTATAATTATAATTATAGTTATGTAGAATAATGTACATTATATGAATGAAATGGTACAATCCAAATATATATCAAATATGATTTACTTCCCATGTGTCCTTCAATGAGGTTGTATTTTAAGAAAATTAACCATTGTCAGAGCCATTGACTTATTTTAACATTTATGCTTATTGTTTTAGGGGCTTATTAGTGAAGATGACTTTCCTGTTTATTACAAGTAAGTTTATTTTTATTTAATAGGGACAGGAATTTGTGCATGTATATTCAAGGTGAAAAGACTTGGGGTTTTGGAGGGTTTTCTTTTCAGTTTTAATATATTGTTTTTTGTTACAGTAGAAGATATTCTCTGTCTACACACACAAAAAAACCCCATTAAAGGACTTCCTATCATGCTGTTGAATCCACCAGTGGACCTTTTTCAGAGAAACATCACTTTACAGCCAAATGAATTTCATTAATATAATTGAATATTGGTTTTCCTTGATTGTTGTGAGAATTAGGTCACAGTTTCGTCTGATAGATGCTGAATATAGCTGAATTGTAAAACACTTAGCTGAATTTTGTATTAAGTCATGACATTCATTGTCCTCGAGAGGGACTTATTGGTACTGGTCCTGTGTTAATCATTCCCCCATTACTGGTATGCCAGATAATATAGTGTGTGCTCTCCCACTACATTTTTCTATTGGCTTGATGCGCATCGGTTTAGGATCGATCCATGTCGGTGAGCCCATTGGTCTGTTTCTCATCCTAGCCAGTGCACCACGACTGGTATATCAAAGGCCGTGGTATGTGCTATCCTGTCTGTAGGATAGTATTATAAAAGATCCCTTGCTGCTAATGGAAAAATGTAGTAGGTTTCCTTTCTAAGACTAAATGTCAAAATTACCAAATGTTTGTCCTCCAATAGCTGATGATTAATAAATCAATGTGGTCTAGTGGTGTCGTTAATGAAAAGAAACTTTAAAACAGCAGCTATGATTAACCAATATTCTGAGTCTTTAAAAAAACAACCCAAAACTTTCCTTTTCCTCTGTGTTTGTGTTACAGGAGAACTCTGCATGTGCGAGGTCTGGCGTTTGAAGAGTTACTGCACTCCATCGCCGGCTTCAACAATTCGGGAAACGTTTCATTCCTCGTACACCTCCACTCGTTGAAAGAAGAGTCGTCGTTGATGCGCGGATTACACAGGTAATAATATCTTTATAACTAGGGGGCGGGAGTTAGCTCAGTCGGTTGAGTGCTCGCTTAAGGTGAAAAATTAACATTTACCGACCAGCGGTATGTTACTTCTTTATTATTTACGATTGAATAATAGTGATAAAATGTAATTGGGGGGGGGGGGTGTGTGTGTGTTATTGTGCAACGTAATGTTAATAAAGTATGCAACCAGTCATTGCCGTTTTATTTTAACATATATGTATTACTAAAGACCCCAAAGTAAAATATGACATGGTCACAAAATGTTACACGAGCGAGAGGGGTATTAAAACTGCAAGATTTTGCGTTACGTATTGTTAAATGGACACAAAGATCAACAGAGGACTATTCAATGTTAGCGTAATGCAGTATCAGACATTGGCTTTTACCCCAATTTTTAACGACCATAATTAATTTGCAATAAGACTACGGCGACCCGATGTAAATGTATTTGAATATTTGATTTGCTGTCCATTAGCTGGCGGTCAAGCCTAAATAAATAATATCAAGTAATAATGCAAACTTTTAAAAACATGTCCGTAGCTTGTGAAAGAACACCCCGGCCTAATAGGACTATTTTTATTAATATAGGTTCACTGCAGGACCCATCAAATTAATGTTTTTGGCCAATAAAAAAAAAGTAACAGGGTTTGGGTTGGGAGAAATACATGTTTAAAGTGGACTACAATTGTCATGTAAAACACTACCATTTTGAATGGTGATATAATCATGGCACTGACATCCGCCATCTAAACCCCCAACCAGGGCAATGCCCTGTACCTTGAAATTTCAGTCACAACATTTTACTTTTGTTAACAGCCATGATGACATTATTAAGTAGTTGATAGTGTGCATTGAGTTTAAGTAATAATTAGTATTTTCTGGCAGTACTGAAATGAATGTGGCCAAGGTTTAACAATGCTTGACTGGTTGCATCAAACGGCGCGACATGCGTCGATGTACAGTCTGACACCAAAGTGAAAACACTGTCCGACGTTCCTATGACATGGTGCCAAGTGAGCTATGACAATAAACAAGTCGGGATCTTGACATCTGTAGTGCGAGTTAGTTTTTCAAATTGGATTAGGTCCAGAATATTATGACGACTTCGACTTCGACTTTTCACTACTGTTAATAACTCAGCTCGTTTTGCTGGCAAGTTTAGTGCCTGTGAGTAGTGATGCACTGTGTTATGGACCTATATGTTTTGAGGTTTAATTAATAAACCTCAACTTGTATCATGTATTTTGTTTATTTATATGTAAAAAAAAAACCCACGTTTCACTTTATGTTTTAGTCTGCATGTCCCTGAGAAAGAATATGCTGAGAATCTTCGGAAATGGCAATCACAGAAAATGGCCCACAGCAGGTAATTAACATTCATGCACTGTTAAGTTGGTTAAAGGTTAACTTTATAATAAAGTAAATTTAAAACCAGGAAAACAAATGTTTTGCCAAGTTGTAGTGAAATACTCATTTGCAGTAAAAGTTTCTAAAATTTATTGAAAATCCTTCATTGCAATTGCTTTTTGGCTCAAAGGAAAAAATGACTGTAAATTAACTCCCTTGAATAATTATGTAATTAAAAAGTTAAAGTTTGTTTTGTGTAGCAACACCACTATAGAACATTGATTTATTAGGTCCTAATCTAGAATTGAAAAAGTGGGAGGAGTGGAAAAATGCATATAAAAGATTCCTTGTTGCTGCTAATGGATAGATCAATGTAGCAAGTTTCCTCTAAATTACCAAATATTTGACATAAATTAGCTGATAATGAATTAATCAGTGTGCTCTAGTGGTGTCATTAAACAAAACAAGCTTTATTTTAACACTCTGTCTCAATGAAGTGTTGAAATGACCGTAATATTTTTTTGACGGGAAGTCACCATAGCTATCTGGGCTGTCTGTTCAGGACAGTGAGTTGATTTGTTAGTGAGAGAGAAGATGATGTAGTGGTCTTATACCAACCCACTTGAGTCGTTAAAACTCACTACTCGCTTAATCACGACACCACTGAGGTCGATGTTAAACAGAGTTTCCTTCTCATTTGTTCAGTGTTGCTCAGGGAGTGTTAATGTTCAAGAAAGGGAGACAACTGGAGGCTATGCAGCATCTCAACAAGGCTCTTCAGATAGATGAGAAGAACGTTGAAGCGTTGGTGGCCAGAGGAGCACTGTAAGTTACCAGGGCTTCTAGATTATGGTAGCCCCACTCCCATGGCTAGTGATATTCAATGTCGGGCTAGTAAATAACTACTATTGCCATGCCTGATGGCTAGTGAATTTTTGTGTGTCAAATGTTGCAGTTAAGTCTATTTTAAAAATATGAATATCCTGTCCCCTACCCCACCCCCATCCCCCAATGCTAGTGTTTTTAAGCTATATCTCTCTCTTTAGGTGACATCCAATTTTTTATTTATTTTTTTTAAAATTGTATTAACTTAAAGTAAAGTTTTAATTGTCGCTAATACATTTTTTAAATCACCGATTCCTTGGGTAGTGGATTTTATAGAAAGGCATATATCATTTTATCAGATACGCCAACAACGAGAGTTACTCACGAGCCATTGAAGATTTTGAAGAAGCTCTGTTGGTGAATTCTCGACATGTGAATGCCAGAAAATATCTGTATGAGACGCTGGTGGTCAAAGGAAAAGTGTGAGTACTTCCGGTCATGAGAATAGCTTTATTCACATGGGTGTGACAGATTTTTATTACTGTACAAATAACTCGGTGGGTGTTAAGTCTCCCTGTGATATATCAAAATAGAAGCATATAAACTATAGTTTCAATAAACTGGCAGGGTTTCATTGCAGTGTTTCTGCCAGAGGGTAAAATGGGTATGGCGCCATACCCAAAACATTTTGAAGATTGTTTTATTTTTAAAGTTAACCTTTTGACAAAAGTAATTACTCTTTATCATTACTGTATAATTTTCTTAACCCTAACCCATTTTCTTTCTGGGAGAGTTGATTGTGGTGGTATTCAGTCCCATAGGGTCATACCCAAAACGTTCTTTCTGGCAGAAACACTGCATTGCTATTTTGTTTATGGTGATCTGCCTTGAAAAAGACAAATAATCCTTTAAGGCAGTCACACAGCATCATGCTGTTGTAGGTCTGACTGCTGCTATGAATGTTGTGGGTGGATTCACATGTGGGTTTCTAATAGTGATGTTCCAAGTAGTGATTATTTGAATTAATTGGTGTGGGAAATATCTATTGTAATTATTTGTACACAGGGTTTCTGCCAAGTTTCTGTTTCAAATGAGGTTTTAAGTTTTACATGTTGGGTCCTGCTGCTGAATAATGTGCTGAGGTGTCTGTAAACAAAACATTCCTTTCCTTGATGTGTTTAGAGACGAGGAGACGGGCGACCTGGAGGACGCCGAGGAGATGTACAGAAAGGCGGTCCTACTCACCCCGCAGAGACCTGACGCTAAAGAAGCTCTGGAATCACTCACTGTCAAACAGGTTTGTTACGGATCTCTATATTAATCTGGGGCGGGATGTAGCCCAGTGGTAAAGCACTCACTTGTTGCATGGTTGGTTTGTGGTCAGTCCCTGTCGGTGGGCCCATCAGGCTATTTCTCTTTCCAGCCAGTTCTTCACGACTAGTATATCAAAGGCTGTGGTATGTACTGTCCTGTCTGTGGTATGGTGCATGTAAAGATCTTTTGCTACTGATGGAAAAATGTAGCGGGTTTCCTCTATAAGACCGTATGTCAGAATTACCAAATGTTTGACATCCAATAGCCGATGATTAATAAATCAATGTGCTCTAGTGGTGTCATTAAACAAAACAAACTCTTTAGCTTGGTCAGTCGAGTGCTTCCCTGAGATGCTTTCGTAGTGGAATCGAAGCACCTTGTTGTATCCATTCTCTGATTCTGATAAGAGATCCCTTACTACTAAAGAAAAAGTGTAGCAGATGCTCAAGAAGCTTTACAATCGTTCGCTATAAAACAGGTTTTTTCTCTTGTCAATCCAGGGGCGGAATCTAGCTCAGTCGGTAGAGCGCTCGTCCGACATGCTTTTGTTGTGGAATCGTAGCTCCTTGTTAGATCCATTCTCTGATTCAGATTGGGGTTTTTCCTTCCCAGCCAGTGCTCCTTGACTGCTGTATCATAGCTTTAAAGCCATGGTATGTGCTGTCCTGTCTGTGGGAATATGCATATAAAAGATCCCTTGTTATTAATTAGAAAAATGTAGTAGCTTTCCTTTGGAGACTCATTTTGACCAGTGCACCACAACTGGTGGGAATAAAGACTGGTATGTACTATCTTGTCTGGGATTCTTCATATAAAAGATCCCTTGCTGCTAATTGAAAAGGGTAGCCCATGGAGTGGTAGCAGCAGGTTTCCTTTCTAATTATCTTTGTAGTTCTTAATCTTGACATATAAACATTTATTGAGTGTGTAATTAAAATTTACTGAAAAGCATTTCTGATTTTATCCTCTGGCGACTGTCCTAATTACGAAATATTTGACATCCAATAGCCGATGCTTAATAAATCAATGTGCTCTGATGGTGCCATTACACATACCTTTCTGTATTTTTTTCAGCACCGATTAAAGGCAAAGAAATCGGCATGTAGGGACAGCTCCAGGAAAAGAAGTTCATCACCTAACAGAACACAGAAGTCTAGGTAATGTTTTCATCATCAATCCATGCTGCACTTGTAGGGCAGGACTTAACTCACTTGGTAGAGCATTTGTTTAAGGTGCATTGATGGAGCATTGCATCGATTGCCCATTTGGTACTTAGATGTTTTTCATTCCCATTGCAGGTTTCTTCTCTCTCCAACTTTCTTTTGAGCATATGCTGGACACTAAAATAGCCATGGTTAAAACATGTGCTGAGGTGGTATTATGCAAACATTCCTTTCTTTTCCATGTTGCACATATAAAAGACGTTTTCACAGGGTTCATATGGGTAATGTAATTACGGAATATGACCCTATTTCCCCCCACCCCACTCCCCAAAGTAAAATAACAAGGAAAGTTGGTTAATTCACAAATAAACACTAATATTAGTAATGATAGCAGAAAATCTTTGAATATCCTGAAAAAAAGGTCCTGGAAAATGTGATGGATAACAAATATTAAAAATCAATCTGTTTTTTGTAGAAGCTCAAAATCAAATTTATATGAAAAAAAAAAAAAAGTTAAGTATCTTGAAAACTTGGTTGATTATTTTTTAAAAAAAGAGAGAAAAAAGATAATAAAACTTGATAATTTCTAACTGTTGTTAAAATGATTAACGTTTTTGTTTTTTAAATTTTCAGTCGTGGCAGTCAGAAACGAAAACGTTCTCCAGATTCCGTCTCTCCACCGTACAAACGCCGTCACCAGAGTCCCGACAGGCTGTCACACGGCTTGGATGACAGAATCAGTCACAGAAAGGACAGAATGAAAGAACACCACTGGAACATTGAGGCACCCAGAGCACACAGGAGAGACGACGTAGATCATGATGCAGAACAGCGGCGAAGGAACGAAGATGTATCATCAGAAAAACCAAGAAGAAGAGAGGGGGATGATTATTCTGAAAAACAGAGAGGAAAAAAAGAAGGTGATAAATATTCAAGAAAACTGCAAGGAAAAGATGAAGATGATTACTATGTAGAAAAAACAAGAAAAAAATCTCTGGCACCCAGCTATGAGCACTGGTATGAAAAAGATGACGATAGACGAACTCAGAGGCAGCATATTCCATTTCTTGAACGGAACGTCAATTCCCCAGACCGTGGTAAAAGGTTGCCAAGTTCATCGCCCAAAAGTGAAAGGATGTCATCAAGAAAATCTTCTGATTTTGATGTTGGTAGGAAAAATGATGAATCTCGCCTCAGTAAGAGTAAGAGTCCATTCGATGTAGACGAATATCTGTATGGAGATTTGAATGTGAAGGAAGAGCAGAATCTGGAGGAGAAGTGGTTGTCTAAGTATGATGTGAATAGCTCGCCGCAGTCTCGTCTGAGGGAAAGAGACTGGCGTCGTGATTCCGTGAACCAGTCCCCACCAAGATCACATGTCGAAGACACTTCATGGCACACAGGAGAAAGCACACGAGAGGTGTCTGAAAGAAACGCCAAGTCACCCGAATCTTCTAAGCATCAGTGGAAATACACAATGCACAATACAAATAAGTCTCTATCAGAATTGCCAAAAAGGAAAAACCCTGATGACTCGCCTATCGGGGAAAATTATTCTGGAATCCTGCAGATAGAATCAAAACGTAGTGACCACCGTGACTCTTATGGAAGCAAAAGTCCTGAGAAGTCTAAACACAGTCAGTTCGAAAGAAATGGAAGAAAAATATTTGCAGTTGATAGTCCATTTCATGGAAAAGACAGGAGGTATGAGCAGGATATACAGAAAAAGAATTACGACTTTAGTAGCTATGCTGATGCAGGTAGCTACAGAGATGATTCAAATTCTGAAAGGCTAAGAAAAATCGGAAGCTATACAGTTGGAGAGAGTTCCAATTCTGAACAGGGTAGACATGAAGAATGTGGTAGACACAGAGCCAGTCCAGATTCTGAAAAGGACAGGCATGATGGAAGGTACAGATACAGAGAGAGTCCACATTCTGAGAGGGAAAGATGCAAAAGTTACAAATATAGAGACGGCCCTCATTCTGAAAGGGGAACACATGAAAGAAAGGACAAATATCAAAACAGTCCACGTACTGTAAAAGAAAGCGATAGGTGTAGAGAGAGTCCAGGTCCACAAAAAGGCAGGGTTCAAGATCTTAGAAAGACTGACAAAAGTGAGTCACCTGATTCTCGGATTTTGCACACGGATACAATGGGAGAAGATGATGAAAGACTAGGTTCTCAGCAGAGGAGAGGTGAATGGAGTGAACCACGTCGTTTCAGATTATTACCCGTGGAAAGTACAGCGAAAGTGTCAAAGAGGGAGCTGGATGATCTTAGTCAGTCCGTAATGGCTATCCATCAAAAATATGATGTTCAGACTGTACAACGTACGTTTAATCGAGCACTAAGAGAAAGAGTTGATGATGGCACCTCAACGTGCCGTATGAATCTAGATCATGTGGATAACAAGTCTGCAAAAAGCAGTCAGTCGGATCCACATGAGAGTTATCCAGAGCTGGTTTTGCCTCTGAGGCCTTCATTCACAGTCCCTTCTAAGTGGGATTCTCCTGTTGATGCTGCACATGCTCAAGAACAAATCTCATGGACGAAGCGTTCTGGAAATAAAGCTTGGGACAATATCCAAGTTGAAGTTCGTCCTGAGAAAGCCCTTGACAGAGAAAAGGATTTATACCAGAATAGAAGGAAAGCTACAGATTCGAGAGTGGGATGCAAAGATGGTATGAAGCATTCCAAATCCTCCAGCTCCAGTAGTAGTAGTTCATCATCCAGCAGCAGCAGCTCCAGTTCTTCCTCGAGTTCATCATCTGACTCAGAATCGTCATCATCTCCTGCCAGAGATATCAAAAATCGGCAGGCTTTTACTAGAAGAAGTAAAGAGTCTGCTGACAAACCGAAAAGTAAGAGTCCAGAAGCAGACAGTGAATCGAGATATATCGCAGGTCAGAAACACAGAATCCACCTTGATGAAAACAGAAAGAGCAATCTCCCCGATTTAATCCAAAGTGCAAAGAAGCCATTTGACTACAGAAGTGGAAAGCAGTTTGTGGGTAAAGACGAGATAAAGGATGCCAAAAGTGGATACAGGCAGAGAATGGATTTCAGAGACAGGTATGCTGATGATTATAGCTCAGATGAAGGAGCTGGTGAGAGAGTTCACAAAGAAGAAATTGATGTCAGAAGCAGAAGTCGTGAGAATCAAAGCAGACGGCATTCTGAAGGAACAAAAAGATCTAAAGATGGAGAACGAAGTGCATCGAAGTATAGCAGTCAGAGCAGGTCAAGAGAGAGCGGTCATGATGGAAGTTACAGCAAACCGAGAACTCGGAGTAGATCCAGACATAGGAGTCACAATAGATCTAAAAACAGGGCTCATAGTAGATCCAAAGAAAGGAGCTATAGTAGATCTAACAACAAAGGTCGTAGTGGATCTAAGGACAGGAGTTCTAGTAGGTCTAAAGAGAGAACACAAAGTGGATCCACATTTAAGAGTCCTAGTAGTACTGATAACAGTAAAAAACCTATAAAATGCTTCAATGAACACATCAGCTATGGAAGGAATGTTTTTGTATCATCCAGCGGAGGAAGAGTCCATGGAAGTGAGTCCAGTAGAAGAGATAGTTCTGGTCGAGCAGTAAAGGGCAAAAGGAGATCCTCTTCTTCCTCCTCCTCCTCCTCCTCATCACCATCACCACGTCCATCATCCTCACAGCCAAAGAAAATGAAAAGCCTTGCCACAAGTACTATCGGCAAGTCTGATTTTAAATCTAGTGAAGTTCAAGGGGAGAAAAATGTTGTAGTCGGAGGAGTGGAAAGAAGCAAAGCGACGTTAGACGAGTACGAGAACTTCCTGTCCACTCTAAAGCAGAACAAGAAACAACAGTGGATTGCTGAGGGCAAACTAAAGACAAGCTGAACAGTTAATGAAAGTCTGTACGATAAGGCCTGGCGCTTATAAAACCTTTAGAGTCTAGACTCGAGACTAATAGTCTTGAGACTCTTAATAGACTCTTGAGACAATAATGTCATATACGCCATAAAACCGTAAATAAAAAGTGTTGAGTGCGTCGTTAAATAAAACATTTCCTTCCTTCATTTGAGATCGAGTCTGCACTCTAAAGGTTTTATAAGCACAGACCAAAGTGCATAGCGAGCCAAATTTACGAATTTCATTTTCATTTTTCATACCAACTGATTTTTGTGCTTATATCCAATTAAGGTTCTAGCACACTGTCCTGGGCACACACCTCAGCTATCTAGGTTGTCTGTCCAGGACAGTGGGTTAGTTGTTAGTGAGAGAGAAGAGGGTGAGAGCCGGTACCGGGCTGCGAACCCTGTACCTACCAGCTTTATGTCCGATGGCTTAACCATGATGCCACTGAATTGTGATCATTGTGCTAAATGTTTTGCTCTGGCGCATAGCAAGCTAAATTTACGAATTGTGCATTACGTGTCTTTTGTTTTCCAATAAAGGTGCATTTAAGTTCCTTTTTTTAATAAAAAGAGTAATAAAAGGACCACGGAGTTAACTCCCTTGAATAGTGTTGTAATTCTTGCAATTTTCTGACTGCAGCTGTATAGTGTATGTACTGAAAATAATTTAGAATGACTACGTCAACCTTGTTTTCGAATAAAGTTTGTAATACTTGGCGTAGCACTTGCGTGAAAGGAAAAGTAGGAGTAATCAACTATTTGACCGCTGAAGGTTCAAGCACGTCTATCTTGGGCGCATCGTCCGAATGAATGAATGTTTAACGACATCCCAGCACGAAAAACACATCGGCCACTGGGTGTCAAACTATGGTAAATCGCATCGTCCGAACACTCGGCGAATGTATCAAAGACCGGGGTGGGTGTAGGAGAAACAATATTTACTCGTTATTGGGAATACAGAATATACAGGAGAGTAAATTAAAACCCAGTATCTCACGTCAGTTGTACATTTTTGTACAGCGTGTTTAACGATTGAAATTTTGACAACGGAAACAACATTATTTTCAGCTTTTTTTTGTTTTTTTGTTGTTGTTTTTTTGGTGGGGGGGGGGGATGGAGGAGGGTGTGCTCATCCCGATTTCTTGCTTGTGATTGTAAATGGTAACAATGTCTTGATTTCATGACAGTATTAAAGTAATTCTCATTGTTTTGTCTTGTTTCTGTTTAATTTTATTTTAATAAAAAAAAAAAAAAAAAATTAACGACACCACTAGAGCACTTTGATTTATTAATCATCGGTTGTTGGATGTCAAACATTTGGTAATTTTGTCTTGTAGTCTTCGAGAGGAAACCCGCTATCGAGGGCGCAAAGCAAAGTTTCTAGGGGGTCCAAGGGTATGCTTCCCATAATAATTTAAACACTGCATTCTACAAGTAAAATTCATCTCTGCCTTATGATTTACTATCGGTAATATTTTTGAATCAGAATTATTGGGGGGGGGGGGGGGGTGGAGATAGAGCCCCTCCGCTTTGCTATTCTGCTTCTTTTTGTCTTCTACAGACCCATTCTTTCCCGTTCTAACCAGTGCCCCACGTCTGGTTTATAAAAGGCCGTGGTATGTGCTATGCTGTCAGTGAGAAAGTGATAAAAAAAAAAAATCCCCTGCTGCTAAAGAAAAAATAAAAGGGATTTTCTGTCGGAATTATCAAATGTTTTTAACATCGAATAGCCGATGGTGAATAAATATATGTTTTAAATGTGTCGTTAAACAAAAACTTTTTTTATTTTATATAAATATAAATTTATTTACATGTAGGACCTTAGTTTGTATTTAGCAAATAAAATAATGTGTGTGTTTTTAACGACACCTGTCACGAGGATCCTATAATACCCGTAACTGAATGAAACACGATTATCCAAATAACTCTCCCAACTGTATATCTATTAGATATCTCTGTAACGGGCAGTTCAACCCGCGTGGCTCGTCTAGGTATGATCAGAGATGAGATCTTATATAAAGTATATATTATTATAGCACGTTTAGTTCACTAGAAAACACAACAAAAACAATACACTTTGGAATCTGTATTAACCTACGCTGACAAATGTACTGCCGCAGTAGTTAAATAATAACAACCCAGAACTGATCACTTAATTAGTTAATCTCTAGGTGTCTAGTTTACACAATATGTTAATCACTTCACCGTGACACAACACCCACACGTGTGATAATTGAGAAACGCTTCCAGGGGAACTTAATTAATAAAGGAATTACAACTCTATTCCTAACTGGTTAATTTTTAATTAACCCTTACTACTCATTCAGTAACGTGTGATAATTGAGAAACGCTGCCAGGGGAACTTAATTAATAAAGGAATTACAACTATTCCTAACTGGTTAATTTTTAATTAACCCTTAACTACTCATTCAGTAACCTTGTAACACAGAATTAATACTGGTACCTATCACAATAAAGACAATAACCTACAGTTTACCTAAGTCCTCTAGGATGACTGGTTAAGCTATATATATATTAGAACAGTGAGCCTACAGTTTACTGCGTCAGATTACCGGCAGCACCGTCTAAATAATATTGGTCTAATACAGTATTAAAATATTTAAAGTCATACAATCACATCAAGGTTATACAAAGAGCAGAAATAATATATAATTACCAAGTCCAAACGGACGCGCTCCCTGGAAGCCTTCCGATATGTTTCTCCCCGATATCTCTAAAACCCTAGCTATTTATCATAAAAATCCGAATATTGCCAGGGGGTACAACGCGTTCCTCCTCCTATCAAGTGATATTTCCACAGCGACCAAGCCGGCATATTTTTCTTAGATCGCCAGACTTGCTGACGCCTAGTCCGCCAGCAATACCCCGATCGTACCGAACTAGCGGAGGTATTACGTAACTACTGGCCACATGGCCTCCACACCTGGACTGGGTGTGTATTAGAGAGAGAGTATTACGTAACAAAGTGCCCACCTGGACTTAAGTGCATATTGGAACTGCACACGGCCCTCTAAAACAATTAATATCGCCACAGGCGAAAACAAAATTAAGAGCATGTTCCGTCACAACACCATTAGAGCACATTGATTTATTAATCATCGGCTATTGGATGTCGGAATTTTGGTAATTCTGACATAGTCTTAGTGACATTTTTCTATTAGGAACAAGTGATCTTTTATAGACACCATCCCGCAGACAGGATAGCACATACCACGGCCTTTGATATACAAGTCGTGGTGTACTAGCTGGAACGAGAAATAGCCCGGTGGGTCCACCGATGGGGATCGATCCCAGGCCGGCCGCGCTTTACAACTTTACTTACTTAGCAGCAAGTAAGGCAAAATAATAATAATAATAATAATAATTATTTTTAAATTAAATAATAAAAAAGAAAGGTAAATGACCATGTTCTAAAAATGGCAATGAATGTAAAGTGGGTCAATGAATTTTATTCGGCGGCAGGTCCTGTTTAACCAGGTGTAGTGTTTGGAGATTTGCTTAACACTCAAACCTACGTACTTTTGGTTCAAGTTACTCGGAAAGTAAAGCCATTGTATGAATTCTGCTGTACCACTGAAACACGAAGAAAGTTAATACAGGGTCGTACTTAGCATAAAATGGAGGGGGTGGGTGGCGTGCTTAGGTTAAAAAAACAAGCAATCGAAGCACAAAAACTAAGGTTCTTCTTCGGCTAAATGGGGTGGGATTTGATCAGTTGGTAGAGATCTTACCAAAGAAGCGATGGAACAATTGCTCACGACGGATTATGCCCCCATCCCACCCCACCCCCGCACCGACCTAATCAGTTCCCAACGACTGGTACCAGTATATGAAAGACCGTAGTATGTACCGTCATATCCATGGGGAATTGATTAAAATACCCTTTGCTACCTTAACGGTAGGAGTAGTTTATATGGCGGCAGCCCCACTGTCGTGTAACGTGTTTCCTTATTTTCTTTTTCTACTTTCTTTCTATGAAACCACAAAGTCCGTGGTATGTGCTAAACTAACTTTCATTGAAACCCGATGACTGGCATTATCGTTTGATACGGCCTAGATATTTTGGCTATGCTCATGGTTATTATTATTATTATTAAAGGGACATTCCTGAGTTTGCTTCAATGTTTAAGATGTTATCGACTAACAGAGACTTTTTAACGATTGTAATTGCATATCAAATATATTTTTCTGCATAAAATATTAGTGGCTATATATTAAACGTGTTTCTAATCGTTCTAATATTTGTATTAGGTTAAATTTCATTGTATTTCCTAAAATATACTGACATTATTTGAAGACAAAATCCAGTTTGGGCTTCTTACAAATATTAAGACGACCAGAAACGCATTGAATATACAGACACTGATATTCTAAACAAGAAAATATATTTACCATGTAGGCTAAATCGTAGAAATATTTTATTAGTCGGAAACACCTTGCAGTGCAGTAAACTCAGGAATGTCTCTTTAACTGGTTTAACGTGTCCATATACCGCTAGGGTTTCGAACACGCCTATCCCGAGTCCGGCCTCCGATAAGATCGGCGGTCTGACTCTGGACTATGCCCATGAAAATAGTTTTTGAAGAGACGTTTGTATTTTAACTGGGTCGAGAAGGAGGACCCGTATTCATAAAACGTACCTAGGTCCACGTATGATATTTATCAAAATACTTCAAGCAGGCTATCATACTTGGACTTTAGTACGTTTATGAATATGGGGGCGGGACGTAACCCAATGGTAAAGCACTCGCTTGATGCGCGGTCTGTTTGGGATCGATCCCCGTCGGTTGGCCCATGGGCTATTTCTCGTTCCAGCCAGTGCTATATGAAAGGCCGTGGTATGTGCTACCCTGTTTATGGGATGGTGCATATAAAAGATCCCTTGCTACTAATGGAAAATTGTAGCGGGATTCCTCTCCAAGACTGTCAAAATTATCAAATTTTTGACATCCAATAGCTGATGATTAATAAATCAGTGTGCTCTAGTGGTGTCGTTAAACAAAAACAAACTGTTTATGAATACGGAACCTCGTGAAAGACTAAACACATTTGTGGATTTATCTTGGACAGAAAGTTCATCCTCCCCCCCTTACCCTCCCCCTGATGTCCGACTGGACCCCTCCCCCCCCCCCCCCCTCCCCAACCTTAACCACAAACGGGAGGCCCAATAATCCCACTGATATTTACAAATTACACTGGCAATGTAATGCAAGACGCGGAAGACACACATTACATAGCAGACCAGTATTTCACTGAGTGGAAACATGACCGCAAAACTGCTCCCGTTGCTTGTATTATTAACTCTCAGCTACGTTCCCTGCCCTTCCCACGGGCGTTGCCTTGGACCCCTGGGAACCACGCCCAGTATCCGAGATAAATAATAAAAAAGAAAGGTAAACGACTGTGTTCTAAAAATGGCATTGAATGTAAAGTGGGTTAATGAATTTTATTCGGCGGCAGGTCCTGTTTAACCAGATGTAGTGTTTGTAGATTTGCTTAACACTCAAACCTACGTACCGTTGGTTCAAGTTACTCGGAAACTAAAGCCAGTTTAGGAATTCTGCTGTAGGGCCTACCACTGAAACACGAAGAAAGTTGACACAGGGTCGTACCTAGCATAAAATGGAGGGGGTGGGTGGCGTGCTTAGGTTAAAAAACAAGCAATCGAAGCATAAGAACTAAGGTTCTTCTTCGGCTAAATGGGGTGGGATTTGATCAGTTGGTAGAGATCTTACCAAAGAAGCGATGGAACAATTGCTCACGACGGATTATGCCCCCATCCCACCCCACCCCCGCACCGACCTAATCAGTTCCCAACGACTGGTACCAGTATATGAAAGACCGTAGTATGTACCGTCAGATCCATGGGGAATTGATTAAAATACCCGTTGCTACTTTAACGGTAGGAGTAGTTTATATGGCGGAAGCCCCACTGTCGTGTAACGTGTTTCCTTTTTTTTTTCTACTTTCTTTCTATGAAACCTCAAAGTCCGTGGTATGTGCTAAACTAACTTTCACTGAAACCCGATTACTGGCATTATCGTTTGGTACGGCCTTGATATTTTGGCTATGCTCATGGTTATTATTATTGTTATTAAAGGGACATTCCTGAGTTTGCTTCAATGTTTAAGATGTTATCGACTAACAGAGACTTTTTAACGGTTGTAATTGCATATCAAATATATTTTTCTGCATAAAATATTAGTGGCTATATATTAAACGTGTTTCTGATCGTTCTAATATTTGTATTAGGTTAAATTTCATTGTATTTCCTAAAATATATTGACATTATTTGAAGACAAAATCCAGTTTGGGCTTCTTACAAATATTAAGACGACCAGAAACGCATTGAATATACAGACACTGATATTCTAAACAAGAAAATATATTTACCATGTAGGCTTAATCGTAGAAATATTTTATTAGTCGGAAACACCTTGCAATGCAGTAAACTCAGGAATGTCTCTTTAACTGGTTTAACGTGTCCATATACCGCTAGGGTTTCGAACACGCCTATCCCGAGTCCGGCCTCCGATAAGATCGGCGGTCTGACTCTGGACTATGCCCATGAAAATAGTTTTTGAAGAGACGTTTGTATTCTAACTGGGTCGAGAAGGAGGACCCGTATTCATAAAACGTACCTAGGTCCACGTATGATATTTATCAAAATACTTCAAGCAGGCTATCATACTTGGACTTTGGTACGTTTATGAATATGGGGGCGGGACGTAACCCAGTGGTAAAGCGCTCGCTTGATGCGCGGTCTGTTTGGGATCGATCCCCGTCGGTTGGCCCATGGGCTATTTCTCGTTCCAGCCAGTGCTATATGAAAGGCCGTGGTATGTGCTACCCTGTTTATGGGATGGTGCATATAAAAGATTCCTTGCTACTAATGGAAAATTGTAGCGGGATTCCTCTCTAAGACTCAACATTATCAAAAGTTTGACATCCAATAGCTGATGATTAATAAATCAATGTGCTCTAGTGGTGTCGTTAAATAAAAACAAACTGTTTATGAATACGGAACCTCGTGAAAGACTAAACACATTTGTGGATTTATCTTGGACAGAAACGTCATCCTCCCCCCCCCCACCCTCTCCCTGATGTCCGACTGGACCCCTCCCCCCCAACCTTAACCACAAACGGGAGGCCCAATAATCCCACTGATATTTACAAATTACACTGGCAATGTAATGCAAGACGCGGAAGACACACATTACATAGCAGACCAGTATTTCACTGAGAGGAAACATGACCGCAAAACTGCTCCCGTTGCTTGTATTATTAACTCTCAGCTACGTTCCCTGCCCTTCCCACGGGCGTTGCCTTGGACCCCTGGGAACCACGCCCAGTATCCGAGATATTGTAAGAGGCAGGTGTGAAATATATCAACAGTTTGTCAATCCAGACGCATTTTGTGATAACAGGTAAGTGCAGTTTGTTAAACTTATTCAAATCGTCACAGGAGCGTACACACGGACTACAATTGCATATTAAATGCATCTGTCAACAAACTATATCAGTGGCTGCATATTAAATGTGTTTCTGATCGTTATAGTCTTTGTACTACATGTAGGTCAAACTTCACTTTATTTCCTAAAATGTATATATGTGTGGAAAATATTTATGATGAAGGACAAAATAGTGTGTAGGCCATTTTCTAATAACGCTTGTCAAAATTACACCGGTAGTGACGACACGCCAGACATTACTGTGCTCTATATTTAGCAACTGAACCGGAAAGTTGGAAAGGCGGGCAAACATTATGCTGGTCGCACATGCCCATAATCTGGACGTAGACGGGGTGGTTGTGTCATCTAGGGAAAAAATGCGGAAATATTGGGATGGCGTCTGCAAAAAAAGAAAGAAAGAACCACTTAAACATTTTCTGGATTAAAACAATCCAACCTTGAAACAGTCATGCATAATCATTCATAAATGGCAATTTTGTTATTCAGATGCGAAAAAATTGCGTCTTAGGCCGTCTATATTCGCATATGATTTTTGTTAAAGTGCTACAAGAGGATTAATATTGAAGGGACATTCCTGAGTTTGCTGCCATTTTTAAGATGCTATCGACTAACAGAGACTTTTTGACGAGTGTAATTACATATTAAATATGTTTTTTCTGCATAAAATATTAGTGGCCGTATATTAAACGTGTTTCTGATCGTTCTAATATTTGTAAAAGGTAAAATTTCATTTTATTTCCTAAGACAAAATCCAGTTTGGGCTTCTTATAAATATTAAGACGACCAGAAACACATTGAATATACAGACACTGATATTCTAAACAAGAAAATATATTTAATACGTAAGTTTAATCGTAGAAATATTTTATTAGTCGGAAACATCTTACCATGCAGCAAACTCAGGAATGTCTCTTTAATGCTCAGTATGGTAATTATTATATAAATTATATTTATTAAATGGATCCCCATAAATCTGAACGAGAAATCCATTATCCGTGGTCGAAACTGTATCTCTACGCAATACAGAGACGAATGGGCATTTGGCAAAATAGTGGTTGATTCCATGTATCTCTATATAATCCACCGTCTATAGGAGGACAGCCACCACCTTGGAGATCCTTTGCTGGACAGTACACCCATGCATTGCTGAAAGAGGACTGCCAGTGACTACCAATAGCCAATGGTGTTGTTGTTGTTTTTTGTTTTTTTTTGCCGGGGTGTCGTTAAACATTCATTCATTCTTTGCCACTCCCACACTAGTTTACTAAATCAAAACTCGCACCGGGCAGTCCTCTTTGGGAGAAATGAAGTTCTGGTGACATGCACTCACGACTCATTGTCAAAACAGGGCTGATATCAGGTGTATCTAGGTCAGAGGAGTAACTAGTTACTCCCATATGTTTAGTTTTCACGGCGAAGTCTGCAATATGCATTATGTGCAAAGGTTTATCATTTGCACCGTGCGACCAGTGCACATGGGTTTACACTTAATGGCCAGTAGAAATCGCATACCGTTGAGCCAGAAGAGAGTTAAAAGTTTGTTTTGTTTAACGACACCACTAGAGCACATTAATTTATTAATTATTGGCTGTTGGATGTCAAACATTTGGTGATTCTGACATAGTCTTAAAGTTAAAGTTTGTTTTGCTCAACGACACCACTAGAGCACATTGATTTATTAATTATTAGCTATTATGTCAGACATTTAGTGTTTGGTTGTTTTGTTTAACGACAACACTAGAGCACATTGAACAATTAATTATCGGCTATTGGATGTGAAACATTTAGTGCTTCTCACATATAGTCTTAGAGCTTCTCACATATAGTCTTAGAGAGGAAACCCGCCACATGTTTCCATTAGTAGCAAAGGATATTTTATATGCAACATCCCACAGGCAAGACAGCAGATACCATCCGAATCCGAACCCAGTACCTACCAGCCTGTAGACCGATGGCCTAACTACGACGCCACCGAGGCCGGTACACTTAATGACCAATACACACCGTTGAGCCAGAAGAAGAAAGTTAAAGTTTATTTTGTTTAACGCTACCACTAGAGCACATTGATTTATTAATTATCGGCTGTTGTCAAACATTTGGTGATTCTGACAGTCTTAGAGTTAAAGTTTGTTTTGTTCAACGACACCACTAGAGCACATTGATTTATAGTTATCAGCTGTTGTATGTCAAACATTTGGTGATTCTGACAGTCTTAGAGTTAAAGTTTGTTTTGTTCAACGACACCACTAGAGCACATTGATTTATTAATTATCGGCTGTTGTCAAACAGTTGGTGATTCTGACATAGTCTTAGAGTTAAAGTTTGTTTTGTTCAACGACACCACTAGAGCACATTGATTTATAGTTATCAGCTGTTGTATGTCAAACATTTGGTGATTCTGACAGTCTTAGAGTTAAAGTTTGTTTTGTTCAACGACACCACTAGAGCACATTGATTTATTAATTATCGGCTATTGTCAAACATTTAGTGATTCTGACATATAGTCTTAAAGTTTGTTTTGCTCAACGACACCACTAGAGCACATTGATTTATAGTTATCAGCTGTTGTATGTCAAACATTTGGTGATTCTGACATAGTCTTAGAGTTAAAGTTTGTTTTGTTCAACGACACCACTAGAGCACATTGATTTATTCATTATCGGCTGTTGTCAAACATTTAATGATTCTGACATATAGTCTTAAAGTTTGTTTTGCTCAACGACACCACTAGAGCACATTTATTTATAGTTAACGGCTGTTGTATGTCAAACAGTTGGTGATTCTGACATATAGTCTTAGAGTTAAAGTTTGTTTTGTTCAACGACACTACTAGAGCACATTGATTTATTAATTATTGGCTGTTTTTTGTCAAACATTTAGTTTTTGGTTGTTTTGTTTAACGACACCACTAGATCACATTTAATAATTTATCATCGGCTATTGGATGTGAAATATTTAGTGATTCTGACATACGTCCCGCCCAGTATACATGGACATACGTGTACGAGGCGGGGGGGGGGGGGGGGGGGGGGGCAACTGCCCCCCCAACCCCCCCCCCCCCCCCCCCCCCCCCCCCCCAAGTGCTTGGGCAAAACCTCAAATTCGGTCAAAATTCATACAAATATTCGGGCGAAATATGCTGACCTGAGACTTTTTTACCATCTATTTCCATCTTTCTACCCTGAAAATCCATGTAAAAATGCATAGTGATTAATTTGTAACTGTTTGGTAGTAAAGCTAATATGAATAAATGTTGCTATCCAGATTCGGGCATTTTTGTTTAATTCGGGCAAGAGCCAGCATAACCCCTTCCCCCTACAAAAATGGGAGCCCGTACGCCTTTGCACATGCAAAATCGGCTTTACACATTTACAAATCACAGACCGTTGCGCTACGACCCGACAGCAGCACTGGGTGGGTCTTTAACTTAAAAAAAACAAAAATATTGTTGTGAAAGGAAATCGTTTAGCAATTACATATCTATCTATCTATCTATCTATCTATCTATCTATCTATCTATCTGTCTATCGATCTGATTGTCTATCGATCTGTCTGTCTGTGTGTCTGTCTATCTATCTATCTACCTACCTAGCTATCTGTCTGTATGTCTGTCTATCTAGATATCTACTCACATACGTACGTACGTACGTATGTATCTTTATTCCTATCTGTCTGTATGTATATCTGTGTTTGACTGACTACCTAACTATATCTATCTAACTATATCTATGTATGTGTATGTTTGTATGTATGTATGTATTTATGTATGTATGTATGTATGTATGTATGTATGTATGTATGTATGTATGTATGTATGTATGTATGTATGTATGTATGTATGTATTGATGTATGTATGTATTGATGTATGAATATCTATATAATATATTGTAAGTATGTTGATGTTGACTGTTACATACACAGATATTAACGCACAGGCGCAGGAAATAATTAAATCCTCTCTGGCCTCACAAATTGTCCCATGCCGTTGCTGGGACTCGAACCTGTGGCACCGAATCGCCCGCAAATTGCAAGACTAACCACGATGCGCTCTGAGCTATCGAGGTATCCGTAAAAAGGATGCTCTTTAACTCAACCACATGCATGGAGCCTACAATCTACGCGGTCGATCCCGCTTACGTACATGAAACAGTGGGCAGACCTGGCACTGGCTAGTATGTATTGATGTATGAATATCTATATAATATATTGTATGTATGCCGAGGTTGACTGTTACATACATAGATATTAACGCACTGGCGCAGGGGATAATTAAATCCTTTCTGGCCTCACAAATTGTCCCATGCCGTTGCTGGGACTCGAACCTGTGGCACCGAATCGCCCGCAAATTGCAAGACTAACCACGATGCGCATCGAGGCATCCATAAAAAGGATGCTCTTTAACTGAACCACATGTATGTATGTATGTATGTATGTATCTAACCCTATCTATCTATCTATCTATCTATCTATCTATCTATCTATCTATCTGTCTATCTATCTGTCTGTCTGTCTGTCTGTCTGTCTGTCTGTCTGTATGTATGTATGTCTGTCTGTCTATCTATCTATCTATCTATCTATCTATTGTTTGTGTATCTGTCTGGGTGTCTGTCTGTCTGTGTGTGTGCACCGAATCGCCCGCAAATTGCAAGACTAACCACGATGCGCATCGAGGCATCTATAAAAAGGATGCTCTTTAACTGAACCACATGCATGTATGTATTGATGTATGTATATATGTATGTATGTATGTATGTATCTAACCCTATCTATCTATATGTCTGTCTGTCTGTCTGTCTGTCTATCGATTAAAATAAAAATTCATTTCAGGAAATCCACAAAACGAAACTGTAGTGAAGTTACTGAGACGTTTATCAAGTCGTTTAGTCACAGAAAACAGTGCAACATCTCGCTAGGTAGTTTTGACAATTTTGTCCGTCTGACGCGGCATGACGTCACTTCCATAAAGGTAATTAATTATAAGTATGCCACAGTGACTCCATTAGTTGAATGACACCTCAAAGAACAAAATATGATATGAAATATGACACAGAAAAACAAAACCCTCTCCCCACGCCCTCCAACAACACCCCACCCACCCACCCCCAAAAAAACAAAACAACAACAACAACAACAAACTGTATCTTAATATATGAAAATAATTATCTTTGTAGTATTTATTTCTTAATTTTAAAGGTGCTTTTTCTTCTTTTCTTTTTATCAATGATGGTTTATTTTTTATATTTCTTCGTTTAGAGATTGTTCTGGACAGGGGTGTACAGTATCGTGCACAAGTACAGCAGGGCCACTTCCCGGATGGTAACTTTGGAAGACACCATGACAGGTAGTAAATCTTCCAGAGACTCGTAAGCTAATTACTTTTGTAGTAGACGTCTTTCTCACTAGTTAAAGTTGCCATCTCGAGTGTATTTAAAAAAAAAAAATTAATAGCTAATAATAGATCAGCTTCAGTAATTTTCGAACCATGAGGCACCATTGTTCGATATAACAACTAAAAGACGTTGTGGCAGGGTACTACGTGTATGTCGTATGCTATGAAGACAGCTGAGACAAACGGTTGATAGTTGTGATATGTACTGTCTTATAACTGGAAGAATACAAGTAAAAGATGTATGGCTTCTCTTAGAAAGGAGCAGCTTATGTAGTGTCAGCAGACTGACTGTCTGTTTCTCTCTCCAACTATCCCCCCCTCTCTCTCTCTCTCTCTCTCTCTCTCCCCCTCCCCCTCTCTCTCTCTATCTCTCTCCCCTTCTCCCTCCCTCTCTCTCTCTCCCCCCTTCTCCCTGCCTCCCCTCCCCCTCCCTCTCTCTCTCTCTCTCTCTCTCTCTCTCTCTCTCTCTCTCTCTCTCTCTCTCACTCTTCTCTTCACCACCTCTCTCCTTCCCTTTGTGTTCCTCTCTCTCTTTTCTCTTCACCCCCTCTCTTTCCCTTTGTCTCTTACATTCTCTCCCTCACTCTCTCCTTTCTCTCCACCCCCTATCTCTCTCCCTTTCTCTTCACCCTCTATCTTTGTCTCTTACATTCTTTCCCTCACCCTTTTTCTCCCTTTCTATCCCCCCCTCTCTCTCTGTCTGTCTCTCTTTCTGTCTTACATTCTTTCCCTCTCACTTTCGCTCCCCTCCCCCTCTCTTTCTCATATACCAAATGTTCATGTTAGACATCAAAATATTAACCATATTTTAAAATATAGTGGTATGTCGTTAGCGAGATATTCCATTCGTTTCGTAGACGTGATTTCTTATACAAAGTGGTCTGTATTGGCAGGTTACCTGATAGACGGTCTGCGGTTCTGCGCCCAGTCTGACGATCCCGGGATGATTTTCGGGTCTGACTGTCCGGGCTTCAGCGACACGTCATCATGTCCGTGGAACGCAGAGTACTCCTTCTGGGCCAGCGCGTCGAAAAATGTACACATATTGGTGTCGTAAATATATACAGACTGACTGACTGACAGACAGACACACACACAGATATACAGACACATATAGACATACACAAACAAACACATATATACACACACACACAGAGAGAGAGAGAGAGAGAGAGAGAGAGAGAGAGAGAGAGAGAGAGAGAGAGAGAGAGAGAGAGAGAGAGAGAGAGAGAGGAGAGACAGAGAGACAGACAGAGAGACTGACAGAGAGTATAATGAACAAACCCGTATGTCAAGGGCAGGGGTTTAACGTTAACCTTCGTAAAAGTAACTTTTTCCAGTGTATACTTGTAGTTGAGACACTGATGGGGGGGGGGGGGGGGGGGGGGGGCTCAATCAATTCTTCTTTTCTTCCCCACCATCTTTTATATTGACCTGTGGCCAAAATGACTTATAGTCAATGTGGTGCTCCCACCTCTTCTCCAGCCGCTCCAAATTTGGATGGCCCCAATATAAAATACTGCCTACGCCAATGACTCGGTGGAGGGAATAAGCGACGATGAGTACCCTGTGTAGACAAAGCTGTGAAAATGTTTCTAAATACATGTATATAATGTATGTAACAGATGTTTGAAGAGTTTTCACCTTTTTCTTCTCAGTTCGCCTGTGAAGCCAGAGGTGAAGCCTCGCTGATGATAAACGCGTCACGAAGTCCGGCATTCATAGCAAATTCGTACGTACGACGCCCTGCTTTATATCTCGTAGTATGGAAACTAGTATATTATAGTTTTGTCATAATTTAACTTATACAGTAATAAATAAATAGCATTTTAAATATGACTCACTACAGAAACGTACAATGAATTTACTATATATATCACCACAACCACCACCATAATAATATTATGACTACTACTACTACTACTACCACTACTACTACTACTACCACTACTACTACTGCTATTTCTACTACTTCAACAACAACATCAACAACTACTACTACTACTATTTGTACTACTACTACTACTTCTACTACTTGTACTACTACTACTACTAATGCTACTACTTATATTACTACTACTACTACTATACTACTACTACTACTACTACTGCTATTAATACTACTACTACCACTACTACTACTGCTACTACCACTACCACTACTACTACTATTACTACTACTATTACTACTTCTACTACTATCACTACTACTACTACTACTACTATTACTACTACTATTACTACTACTACTACTATTACTACTACTACTATTACTACTACTTCTACTACTACTATTACTACTACTACTACTACTACTATTACTACTACTACTATTACTACTGCTACTATTACTACTACTACTAGTAATAATAATAATAATATGTACACTACTACTACTACTACTACCACTACTATTACTACTACTACTACTACTATTACTATTACTACTATTACTACTACTACTATTACTACTACTACTACTATTACTACTACTATTACTACTATTACTACTACTACTATTACTATTACTACTACTACTATTACTGCTACTTCTACTACTACTATTACTACTACTACTACTACTACTACTACTACTACTATTACTACTACTACTACTATTACTACTACTACTACTATTACTACTACTACTATTACTACTACTACTAGTAATAATAATAATATGTACACTACAACTACTACTACTACTATTACTACAACTACTACTACTATTACTACTACTACTACTATTACTACTACTACTATTACTACTAATACTATTATTACTACTACTACTATTACTACTACTACTAGTAATAATAATAATATGTACACTACAACTACTACTACTACTATTACTACTACTACTATTACTACTACTACTAGAAATACTAATAATATGTACACTACTACTACTACTACTATTACTACTACTTCTACTACTACTATTACTACTACTACTACTAGTAATAATAATAATATGTACACTACTGCTACTACTACTACTACTGCTGCTGCTACTACTACTACTACTACTAGTAATAATAATAATAATAATAATAATAATAATACAACGTACACTACTACTACTACTACTACTACTACTACTACTACTACTACTACTACTACTACTACTACTACTACTACTACTACTACTACTACTACTACTGTTTATCATTTGACAGATTTTTTGCTACCTGGGAAGTTCCGAACCTGAGTTCCTCATTGTCGAAGTTGAACATCCTGATGGTGACGATACCCGGAGAAGACAAGAAGTACGTACCTGTTATGTAGTTTACCCGTCTCATTGTCGACGTTTGTATAGTAGTCATGAAATACAGATTTTTAAAGCTTTTATCTCGATTGCAGTTTTATTACTTATCCATTTAGAAAAAGATCATCATTAGTTTTCTTACTTTCGTCAATTTTGCAGTGCTAGCAAATATACGTCATCTATGTCAACAACAACCCCCAACCACCCACACCAAAAAATAAAAAAATAAAAAATAAAACCACCAGAAAAACCCACAACAAAACAACAAGAAACAAGAACAAACAAACAAACAACAAACAAAACAAACAAAAGACCTATCCTCAACCGCCCAAAACAATGACAACAACAAACAAACAAACAAACAAACAAACATCAAAAGAAGGAAACACACCAAAGCTGGCACGGTAGTCTTATCGAACTAAAATATCACATTTCTAGGCTAGCTCTGGTGGTGATTGGAATTATGTATTAAAACTTAAAACGCTGCACAAATCCACTTTATTTTCCCCCACAGAATATCACTAATTACATTAATTTTTTTCGCCAAAGTGAAATAAAATTTGCCAATTGTTTTTAAAATTGGCAGTTGGCGAATTTTGCGAGTGCCAGAGCTAGCCCCACCGATTCGTACACGTATAGTATTCAGTCAGACAACTGCTCACCCTCCCCTCCCCCGAACCTCCCAACCTCGCCCCCATTAAATACGGCCCTGTAACCTGATTCATTTCTTTGAGAGGGGGCGGGACGTAACCCAGTGGTAAAGTGCCCGCTCGATGCTCGGTCGGTCTAGGATCGATCCCCGTCGGTGGGCCCATTGGGCTATTTCTCGTTCCAGCCAGTGCACCACGACTGGTATATCAAAGGCCGTGGTATGTACTACCCTGTCTGTGGGATGGTGCATATAAAAGATCCCATTGCTGCTAATTGAAAAGAGTAGCCCATAAAGTGGCGACAGCGGGTTTCCTTTCTCAATATCTGTGTGGTCTTTAACCATATGTCTGATGCCATATAACCGTAAATAAAATGTGTTGAGTGCGTCGTTAAATAAAACATTTTCCTTCTTTTCTTTCAGAGAGACGTGCGGCAGTGATTCCATACTTGCTCTGAAATCTCTACTGACAGACAAAAACATCACATCGAGCTGTACAGACGAACCGACGTACGTACATGCAGTTTTAGAATACTCATTGAGATAATCAGGGGTGGAACGTAGCCCAGTGGTAAAATGCTAGCTTGACTCGCGGTCAGTCTGGGATTGATCCCCGTCGGTGGGCCCATTGGGCTAGTTCTCGTCACAGTCAGCAATCTAATTAAAATTAGCTCCACTATTACATGTGCATCTAACAGCAGCACGTTGGAGCTCATGTCCAGTTGACCTTTCATTCGACCAATCAAAACCTTACTTGCAAAATCATGCCAGTGATTTGAAAAGAATTTGAAAACATTCGGGATTATGCCGAGGGTATACGAAATGATTCGGCTGAAACTAATTTCAATATAAAATTTTATATAAAATTCGTTTCAAGACAGAAAAAAACCCGTGATGGTATAGCCATAAAATCTGTTTATGCTAGTATACAATTGCACTTTCCCCCCTGTTTTTTCAATGTTGAAATAGACCAACAAGTTCGCCTATTGCATAAATAGTCTCGACCGATATTTTTAGAATTTGTATGCTCCCGAATAACGTTAGAAAAGGCGAAGTGTAATTGGTTGATATTTAAATTGTTATTTATAGATGAAATGTCACCTGGACATGGGAGTCCATGCAATGCTGTTAGATCTACTGGTGAGACCCAGTAGAGCTAATTTTAATCAGATTGCACAGTCAGTGCACCACGACTGGTATATCAAAGGCTGTGCTATGTGCTATCCTGTCTGTGGGATGGTGCATATAAAAGATCCCTTGCTACTAATGGAAAAATGTAGCGGGTTTCCTCTCTATGACCGTGTCAAAATGATCATATCTTTGACATCCAGTAGCTGATGATTAATAAATCAATGTGCTCCAGTGGTATTAAACAAAACATTTTCAATTTTAACTTTTATTTTCGTGCTTATATTCAATTACGCTTCAAGCACGCTGTCCTGGGCACACACCTCAGCTGTCTGGGCTGTCTGTCCAGGACAGTGGGTTAGTTGTCCGTTGGTTAGTCGTTAATGAGAGAGAAGAGGGCGTAGTGATCTTACACCTACCCATTGAGCCCTTAGGAACTCGCTCTGGGTTGGAGCTGATACCTGGCTGCGAACCCTGTACCTACCAGTCTGTAGTCAGATGGCTTAATCACTGCGCCACCGAAGCAAAACACCGAAGCAAAACAAACTTCTTTCATTGAATTAATCGGGTACATGGGAGGTAATTCTTTTAGTCACAATTAATTCAGTGGTCAGAGTTGTGGAACTTGACTAAGCGTACGCTACCAATGCATCCGACACAAGTTTGTACAAGTCGATGTGTTCCCCAATCTCATTTTAACCAGAATGATGTTTTTTTCATCATTATGATTCGTAAATCGACCGAGCTGTACTTTTAGTCCGTATGATTATTTCTGGAATTTTCCCCAACCATAAGCGTACGTGTGCTGGAACAAATTCTCAAATACGTGCAAAATAATAGATATTCGGGCAAAATTACCTGGGCCCCGTTCCACGAAGCGATCTTAGCCCTAAGATCAACTTAAATGCATAGGGTAGTTATGCGCCTACGGTAATCTTAGGGCTAAGATCGCTTCGTGGAACGGGGCCCTGGGGCTTAATTCACAAAGCTCTCTTAGGTTGTGCTAGACAACAAAGCATCCTCTTTGCAAGTCTTTTAGCATTGCAGTGCGAGATCGCAAAGTTGCGAGAGTTTAGTGAATTAGCCCCTGGCATGCAACCTATTAACCATGTATATCCATAATTCTAACCACTATATTAGTTGTAAAAGAAAGAAATGTTTTATTTAACGACGCACTCAACACATTTTATTTACGGCTATATGGCGTCAGACATATGGTTAAGGACCACACAGATATTGAAGGAGGAAACCCGCTGTCGCCACTTCAGGAGCTACTCTTTTCGATTGGCAGCAAGGGATCTTTTATATGCACCATCCCATAGACAGGATAGCACATACCACGGCCTTTGATGTACCAGTCGTGGTGCACTGGCTGGAGCGAGACTATATTAGTTGTAATCCATGGATAATGAGGTGCGGGACGTAGCCCAGTGGTAAAGCGCTCGCTTGATGCGCGGTCGGTTTGGGATCGATCCCCGTCGGTGGGCCCATTGGGCTATTTCTCGTCACAGCCAGTGCACCACGACTGGTATATCAACGGCCGTGGTATGTACTATCCTGTCTGTGGGATAGTACATATAAAAGATCCCTTGCTACTAATGGAAACATGTAGCGGGTTTCCTCTCTATGACTCAAAAATAACCATATGTTTGACACCCAATAGCCGATGATTAATAAATCAATGTGCTCTAGTGGTGTCGTTAAACAAAACAAACGTTTTCATTGAGATAATCGGGTACATGGGAGATAATTATTTTAGTCACAATTAATTCAGTAGTCAGAGTTTTGGAACTTGACTAATCCCCAATCTCATTAAATTCAGCTCTGCTGGACCCATATTCACAAAAAGGTGTCAATTTACGTCTACGACTAGCACTTACGTCTGCCGTAGATTTACGTTTACGTGCAAGAAGCACCTTATTCTCAAAGACGGTCGTAAATGTAAACGTAACTTAGTTGGACATAAAGCTACGATTTAACACTCTCACTGGAGTAATTAATAAAAACACATTAGAAACGATGGCTACCGGGTAAATAACAAATGCGCAAAACGCAATTTTGTTTGTCGTCTGCTAACAATAACATCGCGAACAGTGGAAGCATGGCTTTTTAGTATTGGTGGGGCTCCGCGTTTTGGCACGAACTTGAGGACATTTCTTAAAAAGGAAAAGATAACTCAGGAGGAAAATTTGGCCGAGTCGAAAACATCCGTTCGATCACCAACAAAAATATGTTCAATCCGTGGGAGTTCGCCATCGCAACTGCTTCATTTATTGGAAATGCTTCCAGTTTCCGTAAATAATAGTAAATAACGGCGATCGTGCTTGATTTATTATATGTACACAACTTACGTGCAGCGTTAGTTGCAACCTGAGGCACTCTTATATTTACGTCCAACTTTACACGTAACTTACGTTTTCGTTGTTTCGTGAATAGCTCTTCAGTCGTAGATTTACGTTTACGTGTAAAACTAGGCTTACGATGTATTGTGAATATGGATCCAGGACCCATATTCACAAAAAGGTGTAAATTTATGTCTACGACTAGCACTTACGTCTGCCGTAGATTTACGTTTACGTGCAAGAAGCACCTTATTCTCAGAGACGGTCGTAAATGTAAACGTCACTTAGTTGGACGTAAATCTACGATTTAACACTCTCATCGGAGAAATTAAAAAGAAAACCCATTAGAAACGATGGCTACCGGGTAAATAACAAATGCGCAAAACTCAATTTCGTTTGTCGTCTGCTAACAATAACATCGCGAACGGCGAACCATGACATTTTGGTATTGGTGAGGATCCGCGTTTTGGTACGAACTTGAGGACATTTCTTAAAAAGGAAAAGATAACTCAGGAGAAATTGGCCGAGTGGAAAACATCCGTTCGATCACCAACAAAAATATGTTAAATCCGCGGGCGTTCGCCATCGCAAACTGCTTCATTTATTGGAAATGCTGCCAGTTTCCGTAAATAATAGTAAATAACGGCGATCGTGCTTGATTTATTATATGTATACGACTTACGTGCAGCGTTAGTTGTAACCGGAGGTACTCTTATATTTACGTCCAACTTTACACGTAACTTACGTTTTCGTTGTTTCGTGAATAGCTCTTCAGTTGTAGATTTACGTTTACGTGTAAAACTAGGCTTACGATGTTTTGTGAATATGGATCCTGGTCTTTAGAGCTGATTTTAATCAGATTCATTGATGTTTGTCCATCATTATGATTCGTAAATCGACCGAGATGTACTTGTAGTCCGTATGATGACCGGCCTAATTCACAAAGCTCTCTTAGGTTCTGCTAGACAACAAAGCATCCTCTTTGCAAGTAGTTTAGCATTGCACTGCGAGATCGCAAAGTTGCGAGCGTTTAGTGAATTAGGCCCCAGGCTCCGTATTCATAAACGTACTAAATCAATGTATGATATTTATCGACATACTTAAAGTATTTATATAAGTATCATACTTTGACTTGAATACGTTTATGAATACGGAACCTGGCATGTAGGGCCTCCACCAGTCCAAACTATTGGACTCGGAGTACTCGAGGGTCAAACTCGACCCGGACCCGAGTACCCGACACTTACTACTAGATCTATGATAATGAAACTAAAGAATAAAGTAAAATATATGCATCTTAATTTCAGCGCAGAACATGAATCCGAAATCATGCTATTGAATTTCATTTAAAAACCAGCTGATGCATTCAGTATTGTGACGGATGGATGGCCAGATTGAAAAGAGAAACTACTACATGATCATTTGATTATTGTGTAACTTGTATTACTGGTTAGTTACTGCTGAAGTTAATGTTCTACATTGTCTCATTTGTACGGGTACTCGAGTCTTGTGAACAGACTCGAGTCTTGCCAGACTCGACCCGTGATCGAGTACTCGAGTACTCGTGGAGACCCTACAGGCATGCAACCTATTAACGATGTATATCCATTATTCTAATCACTATATTAGTTGTAATCCATTTAAAACGTGATGTGCAGTGGTTCGATTGGAACTCTATACTGCTGTCTGGTAATAATGGAAGTATAAATAGCCCATACGCCTTTTTCCTAAACTGAAAGAAAGAAATGTTTTATTTAACGACGCACTCAACACATTTTATATACGATTATATGGCGTCAAACATATGGTTAAGGACCACACAGATATTGAGAGAGGAAACCCGCTGTCGCCACTTCATGGGCTACTCTTTTTCAATTAGCAGCAAGGGATCTTTTGTATGCACCATCCCACAGACAGGGTAGTACATACCACGACCTTTCATATACCAGTTGTGTTGCACTGGCTGGAACAAGAAATAGCCCAATGGGCCCACCGACGGGGATCGATCACACACCGACCGCGCATCAAGCGAGCGCCTTACCACTGGGCTACGACCAGACCCTTTTCCTAAACTAATTAATGTATACATGTTGATAACTGAATTTTCATATAATTATTTATTTACAGAGATGTCTTGTCGGTTCTGTGTTTGGATCACCTGGAGAAGGAAGTATGCAGACGACTACTAGTAATTACGTCATCACAATCGTCCAATCAACTGTCGTCTTGCATCATCTTTATATCAATACTAGCGTTACTTATGTAGAAATCAGTGTCTTCATGATGGTAGGCAAAGACGTTATAGCCGGAAGGTAGTGATGAAAGCTATGCCATTGCCGGCACGGTGGAGCGGGGGTGGGGTTTGCAGTGCCGGATTAATAAGGGGGAAAAGGGGCAATTGCCCCTGGACCCCTGCCAAAGGGGCCCCCCAGACTAAGGACATCCTTTTAAAAAAAATCTAATAATTATAAAATTAGTTTCATTAAATTACATGACAAATAAAAAAATGAATTTTATTTGTCATGTAATTTAATTTTTATGTTGAGGGCCCCCGAATCTAAAGTGCCCAGGGCCCCTGCCTCGGGGCCCCCCGAGGTCTAAATCCGACCCTGGGGGTTTGGGTGGGGAGTGGGGGCCCTAGCCCCCTAAATAATTCTGAATCAAAAACATTATTGGTTGTAAATCTTAAGGCAGATATGAATTTCCCTTATAGAATGCAGGAAATTGCTTTTCAGGACATCTAGTTTTAAAAATGTTACGGGAAAGCATACCCTCGAACCCCCTAGAAATTTTGCTTTGCGCTCTCGATCCCAGTCAGCCCGCGAAAGTACTTGTTTCCGCCCATCTTCATAAATCAAGGCTAATATTCGTTCCTCGTATTCAGCCTTGATACATGTCAAGAAATCGTGCCACAAAATGCTTCAATTTCATTGGATGCGATAAGATCTGATTGCAACGAATCGCAACGCTCCTTATAGATTTCCTTGTTATTGTAAACAAAGATGGCAGCGTCAGCGGCCGGCGGTTAATTTTTGATATTGCTTTCATGATTGTCACATGTTACCGATGCTGTGATTGGTCAGCGATGTCATCGTGTAAGGGACATAATCGGTGTTACAAATTTTCTTCCAATAGAGGGCGCTAGTAGTGGATATCAGTAATCTTGACTACATGTATCAAGGCTGAATACGAGGAACGAATATTAGCCTTGATTTATGAAGATGGTTTCCGCCGTGCCTGCATAGCTCACTGTAATTCAAGATTTAAACTGATTTAAAAGTCGATTAAAAGTTGGTGCATAATGAATGCAAGAGTTTTCATGATTAAAAAAGGTTATTAAAAGATAGGGTGTTTTTTTTATGTCCCATTAATCAGGCAATTCAGTGGAGGATCCAGAAAATCCATTTAGGGGAGGGGCAGTGACATGATGTGGAATGCCAAGGGAACTTTGGGGGAGGAGGTTTGAAGGGGTATCGTAAAAAAAATGAAAATATATAATAAAATTATAACTATTGCAAAATATTAAGGGGGGGGGGTCCGCCCCCCCCCCCCCCCCCCCCCAGATCCGCCTCTGCAATTGTTACAAAAATTAAACGTTTGTTTTGAAAAAAATTAATGTTTTCCAGTTAACCAGAGAATACATAAACAATATATTTCTTTCTATTTTTGACAACCCCTGATGCATTCAGTATTGTGACGGATGGATGGCCAGATTGAAAAGAGAAACTACTACATGATCATTTGATTATTGTGTAACTTGTATTACTGGTTAGTTACTGCTGAAGTTAATGTTCTACATTGTCTCATTTGTACGGGTACTCGAGTCTTGTGAACAGACTCGAGTCTTGCCAGACTCGACCCGTGATCGAGTACTCGAGTACTCGTGGAGACCCTACAGGCATGCAACCTATTAACGATGTATATCCATTATTCTAATCACTATATTAGTTGTAATCCATTTAAAACGTGATGTGCAGTGGTTCGATTGGAACTCTATACTGCTGTCTGGTAATAATGGAAGTATAAATAGCCCATACGCCTTTTTCCTAAACTGAAAGAAAGAAATGTTTTATTTAACGACGCACTCAACACATTTTATATACGATTATATGGCGTCAAACATATGGTTAAGGACCACACAGATATTGAGAGAGGAAACCCGCTGTCGCCACTTCATGGGCTACTCTTTTTCAATTAGCAGCAAGGGATCTTTTGTATGCACCATCCCACAGACAGGGTAGTACATACCACGACCTTTCATATACCAGTTGTGTTGCACTGGCTGGAACAAGAAATAGCCCAATGGGCCCACCGACGGGGATCGATCACACACCGACCGCGCATCAAGCGAGCGCCTTACCACTGGGCTACGACCAGACCCTTTTCCTAAACTAATTAATGTATACATGTTGATAACTGAATTTTCATATAATTATTTATTTACAGAGATGTCTTGTCGGTTCTGTGTTTGGATCACCTGGAGAAGGAAGTATGCAGACGACTACTAGTAATTACGTCATCACAATCGTCCAATCAACTGTCGTCTTGCATCATCTTTATATCAAAAAAATACTAGCGTTACTTATGTAGAAATCAGTGTCTTCATGATCGTAGGCAAAGACGTTATAGCCGGAAGGTAGTGATGAAAGCTATGCCATTGCCGGCACGGTGGAGCGGGGGTGGGGTTTGCAGTGCCGGATTAATAAGGGGGAAAAGGGGCAATTGCCCCTGGACCCCTGCCAAAGGGGCCCCCCAGACTAAGGACATCCTTTTTAAAAAAATCTAATAATTATAAAATTAGTTTCATTAAATTACATGACAAATAAAAAAATGAATTTTATTTGTCATGTAATTTAATTTTTATGTTGAGGGCCCCCGAATCTAAAGTGCCCAAGGCCCCTGCCTCGGGGCCCCCCGAGGTCTAAATCCGACCCTGGGGGTTTGGGTGGGGAGTGGGGGCCCTAGCCCCCTAAATAATTCTGAATCAAAAACATTATTGGTTGTAAATCTTAAGGCAGATATGAATTTCCCTTATAGAATGCAGGAAATTGCTTTTCAGGACATCTAGTTTTAAAAATGTTACGGGAAAGCATACCCTCGAACCCCCTAGAAATTTTGCTTTGCGCTCTCGATCCCAGTCAGCCCGCGAAAGTACTTGTTTCCGCCCATCTTTGTTTTGAAAAAAATTAATGTTTTCCAGTTAACCAGAGAATACATAAACAATATATTTCTTTCTATTTTTGACAACCCCTGATGCATTCAGTATTGTGACGGATGGATGGCTAGATTGAAAAGAGAAACTACTACATGATCATTTGATTATTGTGTAACTTGTATTACTGGTTAGTTACTGCTGAAGTTAATGTTCTACATTGTCTCATTTGTACGGGTACTCGAGTCTTGTGAACAGACTCGAGTCTTGCCAGACTCGACCCGTGATCGAGTACTCGAGTACTCGTGGAGACCCTACAGGCATGCAACCTATTAACGATGTATATCCATTATTCTAATCACTATATTAGTTGTAATCCATTTAAAACGCGATGTGCAGTGGTTCGATTGGAACTCTATACTGCTGTCTGGTAATAATGGAAGTATAAATAGCCCATAAGCCTTTTTCCTAAACTGAAAGAAAGAAATGTTTTATTTAACGACGCACCCAACACATTTTATATACGATTATATGGCGTCAAACATGGTTAAGGACCACACAGATATTGAGAGAGGAAACCCGCTGTCGCCACTTCATGGGCTACTCTTTTCGATTAGCAGCAATGGATATTTTATATGCACCATCCCATAGACAGGATAGCACATACCACGGCCTTTGATATACCAGTCGTGGTGCACTGGCTGGAATGAGAAATAGCCCAATGGGCCCACCGACGGGGATCGATCCCGGACCGCTTGCTCATCATGCTAACGCTTTACCAATGGGCTACATCCCGCCCCCTATGTCGAGGAGTCCGGAAGGTTTGAACATTGATTCTTATCTAGTAGTATTATTAGTACTGTTTCTTAGGTTTATTAGCCAGACATGAAGCTAAACAGATGCTATATAAACAAGATTTTCCCGACTTTTCGAGTTTTTGTTTTAAATATTAGGTAGTGGGGATGGGACGTAGGCCTGTGGCAAAGTGTTCGTCTGATGCGTGGTCGGTCTAGGATCGACCTCTATCGCTGGGCCAGTTATGATATTTCTCGTTCCAGCCAATGCACCACAACGTGTATATCAAAGGCTGTGGTATGTGCTATCCTGTCTGTGAGAACGTGGGTATAAAAGATGTCTTGCTACTAATGGAAAAATGTAGCGGGTTTTCTAAGACTATACGTCAAAATTACCAAATGTTTGACGTCCAATAGCCGATGATTAATAAATCTATGTGCTCTAGTGGTGTTGTTAAACAATTAAGCGAGAGTGAATTTTATAGATGAGTGTCATATACTAGTAGTAACTCCAGGACCGTCTTAAGAATATTTCAGGCCCCCGGGTAAAGCGATATACTGGGGTCCCTACCCCCACCCTTAATGTTTATTTTTCAAATTGAATTTCGGGGCCCCTAAAATCGCAGGGCCCCTGTACAACTGTCCAGTGTGCCCATACGATAAGACGACACTGTAAACTTCCGTGTTCACCAGCGATACATGACTGGTTATTAATGACTGTGGTAAGTGCTGCCTTGTCTTTCTCCGAGGAACAATGCGGTTAATAGTCATTCCATCTTATTCTCCATACGTTGCTTTTCATGTAATGTCGTATATGCTGTCCAGGCCCTGCACCCGAAATATCCATAGCTACTATTGTAAAATAACAACCTGTTCCACAACATAAAGTTAAAAGTTTGTTTTGTTTAACGACACCACTAGAGAACATTGATTTATTAATCGTCGGCTATTGGTTGTCAAACGTGATACATTTTGACATATAGTCTTAGAGACGAAACCCGCTATATTTTTCCATTAGTAGCAAGGGATATTTTACATGCACAATCCCACAGACAGGATGGCACATACCACAGCCTTTGGTGTACCAGTCGTGTGAGGGGTGTGACGTAGGCCAGTGGTATAGCGCTCGCTTGATGCGCGGTGGGTTTGGGACAAATGTAGCGGGTTTCCCGGTGTTAGAATTGTCAAATGTTTGACATCCAACAGGCGATGATTAATTAATCAATGTGCTCCAGTGGTGTCGTTAAACAAAACAAACTGTAACCAGTCGTGGCGCACTGGCTAGAGCGAGAAATAGCACCGACGCGGGATCAATCCTAGACCGACCGCGCATAAGGCGGGCACTTTACCAGTGGGCTACATTTTTCATCCTCTCATCCTCTACACCAAATCCCACAATTACCATTTCTAATAGCCAGAGGCGGATCTAGGGGGGTGGGTGGGGTGAGACTAAATTTTGCGACAATTTTATTATATATTAATTTTTACCCCCCTCTAAACCTCCCCCAAAGATCCCTTGGCATTCCCGGCTCATGTCATTCCTCCTCCCCCCCCCCCTCCCAAATGGATTTCCTGGATCCGCCACTGGTAGCCGTTCTATAAAAGAGTGCTGAAGAGACGTTAAACACACGTAGGCTATATTTCCTTCCTTTCATCGTCATTAAACAACGCGTTGAGGCTGAGGGCAGGCGGGGGGGGGGGGGGGGGGGGGGGGGAGAGGTAGGGGGAGTATTTAAACATACATTCCGTTCTTTTTTCTTCTGGTTTTTTTTTTACATTTGAGTCTACATTATTACAATTTCACAATATGCGACATTTTTTTCTTTTCTTTTCCCGACAATACAGTTCCACACCACAATAAGCAGATAACGCTTTTATTTTGTCCACCGCGGATCCCAGTATTCGATTATCCTCAAGCACGGTAACTCTCTTTATGCTTGTATAGCACGATGCCGCTGTGAATACGTCTACATTTGCATGTTTCTTCCACTGCCCTGTCAATATAGCCATGGGCATTACCATCAACTGTCTGTGTTTGAATGACATGCGTGTCGAATTGTTCAATACCTGCTCAGACAACCGGTGGTTATTGTAATGTTGTCTATACTGAATTCGCAAGTTTCGACCGGCCTCGGTGGCGTCGTGACAGGCCATCGGTTTACAGGCTGGTAGGTACTGGGTTCGGATCCCAGTCGAGGCATGGGATTTATAATCCAGATACCGACTCCAAACCTTGAGTGAGTGCTCCGCAAGGCTCAATAGGTAGGTGTAAACAACTTGCACCGACCAGTGATCCATAACTGGTTCAACAAAGGCCATGGTTTGTGCTATCCTGCCTGTGGGAAGCGCAAATAAAAGATCCCTTGCTGCTAATCGGAAGAGTAGCCCATGTAGTGGCGACAGCGGGTTTCCTCTCAAAATCTGTGTGGTCCTTAACCATATGTCTGACGCCATATAACCGTAAATAAAATGTGTTGAGTGCGTCGTTAAATAAAACATTTCTTTCTTTCGCAAGTTTCATTTCATTTCATCTTATTTTCGTACTTCTATCCAATTAAGGTTCATACACGCTGTCTTGGGCACACACCTCAGCTATCTGGACGGTGGGTTAGTTGTTAGCTGTTAGTCAGAGAGAAGAGGGTGTAGTGGTCTTACACCTACCCACCGAGTCGTTAAAACTCGCTCTGGGTGGGAGCCTGTACCGGGCTGCGAACCTAGTACCTACCAGTCTTATATCCGATGGATTAACCACGACGCCGGTCATCAAGGTAACGTCTCCGGTATTCATGGGTCATAGGATCGATTCCCCTCGATGAATCCATTGGTTTATTCTCTGGTTTAACAAAATTCATGTGTGTACTGTCAGTGTGATAGTGCGAATGAAAGATCCCTTGTAGTTAATCGAAAGGAGTAGCCAGTGATTGCGTGGCGACAACGGATTTCCACTCTGTGGTTCATAACCCTACGTCAGATATAACTGTAATTAAAATGTTGAGAGAGTCGTTAAATAAAACATTTTGTTTTTCGTTTTGTTTCCATTAGACACAAATAAGGTCCATTTTCAAGGTGCGGGTCTCGGTACGTGGATAAGTTCAAGTTTGTTTTGTTTTACGACATCACATTAATCAATCATCGGCTTTTGGATGTCAAACATTTGGGATATCTTTCATATGCACCATCCCACAGACAGGATAGCACATACCACGGCCTTTGATATACCAGTCGTGGTGCACTGGCTGGAACGAGAAATAGTCCAATGGTCCCACCGACGGGGATCGAACCTGGACCGACCGCGCACCTGGCGAGGGCTTTGCCACTGGGCCACGACCGACCCTCGCTAAAAAAACGGCAGCATGCATCAGAAAATCAATAGCAATGATTTCACGAGCTCGTTTTATGCGTACCGCATCCACGTCGGAAGGTGCCAATCCAGGGGGAGGGTGCTGGTTCCAAGAAAACCCTCGATATCATACATGTTATTGTATTTTGGAAAACTGTCAGTGTCCTTATCTGACGCTGCACCACCACCACCCTGCCCTGAAAAAACCCCAAACAAAACAAAACTGCAACCGCGCCCGCGCCATACCAAAATCCACTCACATGGAATACGACTCTAAATGTCGTTCAAAGCCTGTGTACAGGGATTCCGTAAGGTGGACACACACGATTATTTTCTAATTCCCTCACTCGTCAAACTGTACGCATCACCAAGTCGTCGTTGAAGGCATTTATTGATCTGCTGTGGCTCTTCACGCGATTCCGCCTGCCCGCTCTACTGGCGGGAAAAAACCGAGAGAAGATCCCGCGCGAACGACAGACCTTATTTTCGTGTCGTCTGCTCCAGTTACTCTCTGATCGCAGTAGGTCATCCATGCCTCTGGGTGGATAGGGAGAGAAACCACAACAGCGATATCGAGGTACGTTCATTTCATTGAATTAGGGTTGTCGTTGTTGTTGTTGATTTTTGTGCCCTCTTCTTGCTGTCTTTGTTTCCTTCATGATATAAAAATATAATTTGTTATTAGCCTAGTAGTAATCGTGGGTGTAGTAGTAGTGGTAACAACAGCAGCAGCAGCAGCAGCAGCAGCAGCAGCAGCAGTAGCCCGAGTACTCTTGACTGTAAGAGGGCTAGACGGACATTTGGATGGTTATTTAGCCATATGTCACGAGGATCCTATAATACCCGTAACTGAATAAAACACGATTATCCAAATATCTCTCCTAACTGTATATCTATTTGATCTCTCTGTATCGGGCAGTCTAATGCCCGAGTGGCTCGGCTCTAGGTATATCAGAGATAAGATCTTATATAAATAAATAAATATATATATCTATATATATATATATATATATATATATATATATATATATATATATATATATATATATATATATAGCACGTTTAGTTCACTAGAAAACACAACAAAACACAATACACTTTGGAATCTGTATTAACACTACGCTGACAAATGTACTTGCCGCAGTACTTAATTAACAACAACAATATAATAACCCAGAACTAATCACTTAATTAGTTAATCACTAGGTGTCTAGTTTACACAATATTCTAATCACTTCACCGTGATACACACACACACACGTGTGATAATTGAGAAACGCTGCCAGGGGAACTTAATTAATAAAGGAATTTCAACTCTATTCCTTAATGGTTAATTTTCAATTAACAATTAACTACTCATTCAGTAACCTTGTAATACAGAATTAATACTGGTACATATCCCAATAAAGACAATAACCTACAGTTTACCTAGGTCCTCTAGGATGACTGGCTAAGCTTTAATATTTTAGAACAGTGAAGCCTACAATTTACTTCGTCAGATTACCGGAGACACTGTCTAAATAATATTGGTATAATACAGTATTAAAATATTTAAAGTCACATCAATCACATCAAGGTTATACAACAGAGCAGAAAAATATATTTACCAGTCCGGACTGAACTTATATAGTTCGTTCAGTGGACGACGTCCGTACCCCTGGATACTTCCACTGTTTCTCCCCGATATATCTAAAATCCTATCTATTTATTCAAAAATCTCAGAGACAGCGAATATCGCCTGGGGGCACAACGCGGTACCTCACCTATCATGTGATATTTCCACAACTCCCTGAGACGGTATATTTCCTTACAAGCCTAGACTGGTCGTCGCCTAGTTCGCGAGAGATACCATGGTCGCGCGGAGGTATTACGTAACCACTCTCCACATGGCCTCCACATCTGGTCTAAGTGTGTATTGGAACGCAGCTCTACCACCGTCGCGCGGGGGTATTACGTAACCAAGCTGCACACGGCCCTCTAAAACAATTAACATCGCCACAGGCGAAAAGATAAGAGCATGTTCCGTCACACCATATAACCTTCCAAATGTCCGTCTAGCTCTGTTAAGTCAGAGTACTCAGGCTACAGCAGCAGCAGCAGCAGCAGCGGCGGCAGCAGCAGCAGCAGTAGCACAAACACCAATGATTTTAGTAATCATTATGTCCACAATCTGGTTTTTTGTTTTGTAGATTTCAATGTTGTTGGAAGGAAATGTTTTATTTAACGACGCACTCAACACATTTTATTTACGGTTATATGGCGTCGAACATACCGTTAAGAACCACACAGATATTGAGGGAGGAAACCCGCTGTCGCCACTTCATGGGCTACTCTTTTCGATTATCAACAAGGGATCTTTTATATGCACCATCCCATAGACAGGATAGCACATACCACGGCCTTTGATGTACCAGTCGTGGTGCACTGGCTGGAGTGAGAAATATCCTAATGGACCCACCGACGGGGATCGATCCCAATCCGACCGCGCATCAATCGAACGCTTTACCACTGCGCTACGTCCCACCCCTCAATGTTGTTTGGGTTTTTGTTTTGGCCTACAAAACAGGGTTGGAAATTAACATGGAAACCATGGTCACCAGCAGGGTCAGTTCAAGAAAAATCTTACTGGCCCTTATCAAATTCAACTAGCCCTTCAATTATCACATTGAAATTTAAAGGGACATTCCTGAGTTTGCTGCAATGTTTAAGATGTTATCGACTAACAGAGACTTTTTAACGATTGTAATTACATATCAAATATATTTTTCTGCATAAAATATTAGTGGCTGTATATTAAACGTGTTTCTGATCGTTCTTATATTTGTACTAGGTTAAATTTCATTTTATTTCCTAAAATATAGCTTTTTCTTTCGTACGAAGTTATTTGAAGACTAAATCCAGTTTCGGCTTCTTACAAATATTAAGACGACCAGAAACACACTGAATATACAGACACAGACATTCTAAACAAGAAAATATATTTAATATGTAAGTTTAATCGTAGAAATATTTTAGTTTTCGGAAACATCTTACAATGCAGCAAACTCAGGAATGTCCCTTTAACTAGAATGTGCTTTGTTGAATAATAACGAGCTCACCGTATATAGTCCGTTTGATTCAACAGGAAACCATAACCGATAAATTGGCATGTAACTTCATAATGAAGAGTTAAAACTCGTATAAAGACCTTAAGTTTTAAACCCAAACCAACTCAAATGACATTTTTTTGAAAAAGAAATCCAATAAAAAAATATAAAAAAAGTTACACCATTAAATTACACAAATTAAATCTAATTTGTAATACAGGGGTGAAGAAAAAAGGCTAGAACAGCCAATGTATGCAACTTTACTTGCATTGTCTATGAAGTAAAAGATAATGCAGTACAAGAAAGAAAGAAATGTTTTATTTAACGACGCACTCAACACATTTTATTTACGGTTATATGGCGTCAGACATATGGTTAAGGACCACACAGATTTTGAGAGGAAACCCGCTGTCGCCACTATATGGGCTACTCTTTCCGATTAGCAGCAAGGGATCTTTTATTTGCGCTTTCCACAGGCAGGATAGCACAAACCATGGCCTTTGTTTAACCAGTTATGGATCACTGGTCGGTGCAAGTGGTTTACACCTACCCATTGAGCCTTGCGGAGCACTCACTCAGGGTTTGGAGTCGGTATCTGGATTAAAAATCCCATGCCTCGACTAGGATCCAAACCCAGTACCTACTAGCCTGTAGACCGATGGCCTAACCACGACGCCACCGAGGCCGGTACATGCAGTACAAAGAAACTAAAGATAGATCTGCGCGTGCTTTAATAAACTAATCTGGGATTGGTTTTCCTCTTTGTGGCGATGCAAGAGGGATGACATACACCTTGTGGCGATGCAAGAGGGATGACATACACCTTGTGGCGATGCAAGAGGGATGACATACACCTTGTGGCGATGCAAGAGGGATGACATACACCTTGTGGCGATACAAGAGTTGCGCAATATCCATTAAAGGATTTCCTCGAGAGTGGCTGTCTTCCTATAGGCGAGGCACCAGATAGAGATCCATGGAATCATCCACTATTTTGCCAAATCCCAATTCGACTGCATTATACAGAGATATGGCTCTGATTATGTATTAGTTTTGTCGTTCATATTGCCTTGGATGTTCCATCAACCGCCTTAAAATCTATATTAGAAAAGAATACTTTACCTATACAGTTTACATACCAATTGATCGGTTTCCTTTTGACGCAAACGGACAATAGCCTAAAACATTTTCTGCTTCAGTAAAAAGTAATAATGCGCGCGCTCCTCTGTGTGTGTGTGTGTGTGTGTGTGTGTGTGTGTGTGTGTTGTGCACGCAGATATGTGCGTTTAATTTGGATACTGTAAATCAGTGTTCGAGATTAACGGTATCCCAATATCCCGGGGATACAAGAATTTAATTTTGGATACCAGACTTCAATAACCCAGTATCCCACCGGGATACCATATAATGTTGTTTTTGTTTTTTTAATCCTGCGTTTTTTTTTTTTGCTGAAACAATGAAAGTCATCATTTACTAATGAAGTTAAGTAACAGCGTCGTTCACGTTTGTTACGATGTTATTTATGAATTTCATTTAAGTGGGATACTAAATTATCAGGTGGGATACCAGATTTTGAAATGTTAGTATCCAACTGGGATACTGCCCAAATTTTTTAATCTCGAACACTGCTGTAAATACAACAGTAATAGGCTTCTAATAAAATAAATATCGAAAAAAAAAAAATCTGAAACAAAAACCCTCAACAGAACAGAACTTTATTATGTTCAGGTCGTTACACAACGGCATATTGTTTATTACAGTAACATGTGGACGGTTATGTCATCATGTTAAGATGTAAAATCTGATCTGTTCTTATTTATGCAAATCGCTTAAACTTAAAACAAATGAGACGACAATCAATTAACTGACCTTTGAAATAATTCGCATTTGCCATAGTTTGACACCCAATAGCCGATGTATTGTTCGTGCTGGGATGTCGTTAAATATCTATTCTCTTCTTCTCTTTGAAATAATTCCTGTAGTGCCGGGAAATTCCATCGTTATTTTTATATGCGCGCATGCGCTGACGTTAGTGTGTTAAACCTACAAGATAGATTTTGATTTTGTCCCAGAATACTATAAGCTAATTAAATATGATTACTTTTTTTTACCATAGTTCATTGAATAACAGTTGTCAAAAAGGAAGTCTACTAGATAATTATGGCGTATCCAATCCATTCCAATAAGCCAACGACTTCCAGATTTTAAAAATAAATGCAATGTCTGCAGTACGTTTTGAGCTCTATTTTTTTTGAAAGATCTGGCCAAAAACCACAGAAGCCGAGTCTGGTGTTGTCAAAATATAATGCATTTTCTATGTCGTCTGCTGCTGTTGTTCGCGCCAGCAGAGACGCGGTGTGTTTTGTCGTCTGCTGCTGTTGTTCGCGCCAGCAGAGACGCGGTGTGTTTTGTCACGATTGATTCAGTTTCAGTGTGTTTCCTTTTTAACTGGTACCATACTCGCCAGACGCTAAAATCGATGCTAATTTTCAAGCCTACAAAATATATAATATTCAAAATAATTACACTATGCTAAATTTGGATACACGCTATACCATACAGAGAGTGCGTGGTACATCGCTGGGTCCAGCAAATGCACCACCAAAATCCTTGTCTTAAAGACTGACCATTGTTCTGACTACAATTGTGGTATTAATCACCTATAGATTCTAAAGATTTACTTCAAATCATTCACTCTCAATCCAGATCAAAATTAACACATTGTAAACCATTTCGTCTTTCACAATAATTCTAACAGTTATTTTTGATTTTTAGGTTACTTAAACTGACGCCTACAAGATAACATCTAATTATAACCCCCACCCCAGTTATATGTACTATTATTTCTTGTCTTGACGACATATGATTGGTGCGTTTTCACTAAGGTTTTAAAAAAAAATATATATATTTGATGGACGTACACTTTGATAATCGAATTCTCTTGTGTGTGTTTGTCTCTCTCTCTCCCTCTCCCTCTCTCTCCTCTCCCCCCCCCTCTCTCTCTCTCTCTCTCTCTCTCTCTCTCTCTCTCTCTCTCTCTCTCTCTCTCATATATATATATACACACACACACACACACACACACACACACACACACACACACACACTGTGCGAATATCTGCTGTGCTGATAAACCTGTAGCTTAAAGCAATACAAAATTGAAACGATACATATAAGAGTCCCCCACGCAAAGCTTAAGGACAAACTCCTTTCCTTAGTCAATGGGGTATTTGTTACAAAGAACGGCGAACGAAAATATAAATACCTTTCTATCTTCCACGGATCTGGAATATACCTCTTGATCCAGGGTTTAGAGTCTCCATATCGCCATATCATTCTGGCGCAGAAGTTGTTCCATCAAAGTTATGTAATCCAGGGACTCCTTAGGGCATCCAGGGGTGCTACTAATCGGAAAGAGTAGCCCATGTAGTGGCGACAACGGGTTTCCTCTCAAAATCTGTGTGGTCCTTAACCATATGTCTGACGCCATATAACCGTAAATAAAATGTGTTGAGTGCGTCGTTAAATAAAACATTTCCTTCCTTTGCTGCTAATTGATAAGAGTAGCCCATGGACTGGCTGCAGCGGGTTTTTTCTCTAACAATTTCCGTGTTCCATAACATTTCTTTCTTGCTATAGTTACCGGGTACTCGCAACAACCTATATATTGAACATACGCATAGCCAATGCAAGGTATTCACCACAGCGTATAAAGAACATGTAGTCAAGGTTCTCGCAAAGGCCTAGACTTAGCTCAGTAGGTTGATGCTCGCCTGAGGTGCTTGCGTCGCAGGATCGAACGCCCTCGGTGGATCCATTCAACTGATTGTTTTTTTTACGTTCCAACCAGTGCACCACAACTGGTCAAAGGCCGTGGTATGTGCTTTCCTGTCTGTGGGAACGTGCATATACAATATCCCTTACTGCATTAGGATAAATGTAGTGGGTTTCGTCTGATGATTACAAGTCAGAATGACCAAATGTTCAACATCCAGTAGCCGATGATTAATTAATCAGTGTGCTCCAGTGGTGTCGTTAATCAAAACAAACTATTATATTAGGGCATCTGATTTTTTTCGTGTTCCAACCAGTGCACCACAACTGTTCAAAGGCCATGGTATGTGTTATCCTGTCTGTGGGAAAGTGCATATAAAAGACCCCTTGCTGCTTGTCACGGGGATCCTATAATACCCGTAACTGAATGAAACACGATTGTCCAAATATCTCTCCTAACCGTATATCTATTAGATCTCTCTGTAACAGGCAGTTATACCCGTGTGGCTCGTCTCTAGGTATGAACAGAGATAAGATCTTATATAAAGTATATATTATATAGTACGTTTAGTTCACTAGAAAACACAACAAAAACACAATACACTTTGGAATCTGTATTAACCTACGCTGACAAATGTACTGCCGCAGTAGTTAATTAACAACAACAAATAATAACAACCCAGAACTGATCACTTAATTAGTTAATTTCTAGGTGTCTAGTTTACACAATATGCTAATCACTTCACCGTGACACAACACCCACACGTGTGATAATTGAGAAACGCTTCCAGGGGAACTTAATTAATAAAGGAATTACAACTCTATTCCTAACTGGTTAATTTTTAATTAACCTTTAACTACTCATTCAGTAACCTTGTAATACAGAATTAATACTGGTACCTATCACAATAAAGACAATAACCTACAGTTTACCTATGTCCTCTAGGATGACTGGTTAAGCTTTATATATATAGAACAGTGACCCTACAGTTTACTGCGTCAGATGACCGGCAGCACCGTCTAAATAATATTGGTATAATACAGTATTAAACTATTTAAAGTCACATCAATCACATCAAGGTTATACAACAGAGCAGAAATAATATTTACCAAGTCCAAACGGACGTGTTCCCTGGAAGCCTTCCGATATGTTTCTCCCCCATATCTCTAAAACCCTAGCTATTTATCATAAAACCGAATATCGCCTGGGGGCACAACGCGGTACCTCACGTATCATGAGATATTTCCCCAACTCCTAGAGACGCATTTTTCTCTTAGAAGACCAAACTGGCTGTCGCCATTCCGCGAGCAATCCCCTGGTCATAAACAGCACTACCGGAGTTATTACGTAACTACTGGCACATGGCCTCCATATCTGGGCTGGGTGTGTATTGGAACAGCTCGATCGCCGTCGCGCAGCGGAGGTATTACGTAACTAAGTGCCCACCTGGGCTTAAGTGCATATTGGAACTGCACACGGCCCTCTAAAACAATTAATATCGCCACAGGCGAAAACAAAATTAAGAGCATGTTCCGTCACACTGCTAATGAAAAATAACTAGGTGTCAGAATTATCAAATGTTTGACATACAATAGCCGATGATAAATTAATCAATGTGCTCCAGTGGTGTCGTTAAACAAAACAAATTATTACATTAGGGCATCCAAAGCGTTTTATGGTAGACATTTGGAGGATATGTCTACTAAATACGATACACCACTGACCAAAATGGCGACTGGTGCTATTCAATATTTTGAACTGTTCATCTCTTTGATGAAACTCTTGCACAATTATTATTTTCCCATCGTTTTTCATGAAGTGACAGACTTGACAGCTGTGGTGACAGTGCTCATGACGGGTGTCACCGGTGTGGCAGTACTCATGACGGGTGTCACCGGTGGGGCAGGACAGCCGTGGTGGCAGTACTCATGACGGGTGTCACCGGTGGGGCAGGACAGCCGTGGTGGCAGTACTCATGACGGGTGTCACCGGTGGGACAGGACAGTCGTGGTGGCAGTACTCATGACGGGTGTCACCGGTGGGACAGGACAGCCGTGGTGGCAGCACTCATGACGGGTGCCACCGGTGGGGCAGGACAGCCGTGGTGGCAGTACTCATGACGGGTGTCACCGGTGGGGCAGGATATGCTCACCTTTCGCGAACACCTGATATCATCACTGTTATGACAGTGATTCGTGAATGCATGTCATCACAGCTGTTCGTATTCTCATCAACTGGCCGGTGCTAGTGTGGATTTAGTAAACTAGTCTGGGAGTGGCAGTCCTCTTTTTGGCGGTGCAAGAGGAATCAAATACCCAGTTAAAGATCTCCTCGGGAGTGGTTGCTCTGTAGATGAGGCACTAGATAGATATTCATGGCATTAACCCACTAATTAGTCAGATGCCCATTCGACTCTGCATTGTGCAGCCAGAGATACAACCCTGATCTTGTATTACGGTTTAGTCGTTCAGATTTATAATCGTAATCGTAAACTCTATTAACGTGCCTCTGTCCAATTAAGGTTCAGGCACGTCTCTCCCACACCCAATCTCTGGCATGGCCAGTGGTCGAATGTGGAACAGAAAAACAGATTCAAACCAATTATATTGTCCGAAATAGTATACACGTCGAATATTAAAATGGCCACCAAAATTACTGCAGCATTAAGTAGCTTATGGTTATTGGACAGGAACCACCCGGGCCCCTTTTACGAAGCGATCTTAACGCTAAGATCGCTTCGTAAAACGAGACCTAAAACAAGAAATGCTTAAACTTAAAATGCAATTATAGTGATTAGTATGTACAGGTAACTGAATTGAAACAAACGTATTTCTCCTTCTATCCAGTACACCACAACTGGTATATCAAAGGCCGTGGTATGTGCTATTCTGTATGTGGATTGGCGCCTATAAAACATCCCTTGATACTAATGGAAACATGTAGCGGGATTTCCTCTTTAAGACTATATGTAAAAAATTACCAAATGGTTGACATCCAATAGCCGATGATTAATAAAATAATGTGCTCTAGTGGTATCGTTCAACAAAACAAACTTTTTAAAACTCAATTAAAACCCACTGATAATTACAACACCACTGATAATTACAACACCACAAGAAACACCAGCAAAACAACAAAACATTAACTGAAACACCAGTCATCCTGAACATGCACGTACGTCTAAGTAGAGCCAGGGCCCCGTTCCACGAAGCGATCTTAGTGCTAAGATCACCTTAAGTGTATAATTACCTAATGTATTTTGTGCAATTTTTAAGATGTTGTCAACTAACAGAGACTTTTTAACGATTGTAATTACATATGAAATATATTTGTCTGCATAAAATATTAGTGGCTGTATATTAAACGTGTTTCTGATCGTTCTAATATTTGTACTAGTTTAAATTTCATTTATTTCCAAAAATATAATTTTTTCGTACGTGCGAAATTATTTGAAAACAAAATCCAGTTTGGGCTTCTTACACATATTAAGACGACCAGAAACACATTGAATATACAGACACTGATATTCTAAACCAGAAAATATATTTAATATGTAAGTTTAATCGTAGTAATATTTTATTAGTCGGGGACATCTTACAATGCAGCAAACTCAGGAATATCCCTTTAAGATGATCTTAGCGCTAAGATCGCTTCGTGGAACGGGGCCCAGTTTGGGAGGTATTGAAATTTCAGGTTCGGTATCGATGTGGGTATTTTTCGATTGATTTACCTTGGTATCGGTACGCTATTCGGTATTGATGTTATTGATGTATTGTTATGTTGTATGCAGATGACACTGTACTATGATGCACTGCTTATGATACTTATTTAAAACATAGAACCTATCGATAAACACATTAAAGAACAAGATTGGGATATGTGGTGGAACAAAGAAAGACTATAAGAAAATATTTTATTTGGGTAATCAAATACTAGAAAACATGAATGAATACAAATATGTAGGTATTTGGTTTGAAAAAAGTAACAAATTTAATTTATGCAAAAAAATATTTAACACAACAAGCAAAAAAAAAAGCCATGTTTTTCATTTAAAAAAAGCCAAATGAACTTCATTTGTCAATAGAACATAGACTTCAGCTGTTTCAGACAATAGTTGTTCCTATATTACTATATGACTTTGAAATTTGGGGATTTGAAAATATAAATATTATAGAAAAGATTCAGATTCAATTCTTACTATATTTAGCGCCTGTCAGGAAAAGTACTCCAATATATATGTTATATGGTGAATATGGAAGAACACCTCTATCTCTGAAAATACATCTAAGAATAATTTGCTTTTGGGCACGGCTGTTAAACGGCTAAAAGTCTAAAACCATCTGTAAAGGCTTACCAAATAATTCGGTACACACTATAAATGGATAATTAACATCAGAAATCTATTTTACCAACTTGGATTGAATAACGTTTGGGACCAGCAGTCATTTAAATCAGTGGAGTGGTTAAAAATAGTTGTGAAGAGACGACTGTCTGATCAGTATCTACAAACATGGAGAAATGACATCTTTACGACCAGCAAAGGAACTAATTATAAAATATTTAAAGAGAAATTGGAACTAGATGGATGTCAAACATTTGGTAATTTTGACATATAGTCTTGGAGATGAAACAAGTTACATTTTTCCATTAGTAGAAACAAATATAGCGGGTTTCCTCGCTAAGATATATACTACTTAGTCGTGAAGTCTTGTTTGGCCTTCGTCTTCCTACAGTACGGCACCGGCCTCGGTGGCGTCGTGGCAGGCCATCGATCTACAGGCTGGTAGGTACTGGGTTCGGATCCCAGTCGAGGCATGGGATTTTTAATCCAGATACCGACTCCAAATCCTGAGTGAGTGCTCCGCAAGGCTCAATGGGTAGGTGTAAACCACTTGCACCGACCAGTGATCCATAACTGGTTCAACAAAGGCCATGGTTTGTGCTATCCTGCCTGTGGGAAGCGCAAATAAAAGATCCCTTGCTGCCAATCGGAAGAGTAGCCCATGTAATGGCGACAGCGGGTTTCCTCTCAAAATCTGTGTGGTCCTTAACCATATGTCTGACGCCATATAACCGTAAATAAAATGTGTTGAGTGCGTCGTTAAATAAAACATTTCTTTCTTTCTTTTCCTACAGTACGGAGTTTAGGCGAAGGCTATACTACTGAGCCGACACTCCCCCTAATGACAAATGAACAACAGCAATAACGGTGAACAAGGTTAACGCAATTGTGGCAAATTGTAATACCCGATTAATATTTAGTTGAGTTTTGTTGAGTCGGTCCACGTTCAATAGAAAAGTACGTACACTCCCACTCCCACACAAACTGTCTTATCTAAGCCACTGACCGCAAGCCACCTTTCTAGACATATACCACTGGATTAAATCCCATTCCAAAGAAAAATAAACAGCAATTAAAAAATAAATAAATAAATAAATAAATTTAAAAATAACTAAATCTCTGTCTGTCTGTCTGTCTGTCTGTCTCTCTCTCTCTCTCTCTCTCTCTCTCTCTCTCTCTCTCTCTCTCTCTCTCTCTCTCTCTCTCTCTCTCTCTCTCTCTCTCTCTCTCTCTCTCTCTCTCTCTCTCTCTCTCTCTCTCTCTCTCTCTCTCTCTCTCTCTCTCTCTCTACATATATATATATATATATATATATATATATATATATATATATATAATTGCTGTTTATTTATCACAGGTTGTAGGTAAGCTCGAGTAGCTCTGTGGGTTGAGTGCTCGCCTGAGGTGCTTGCGTCGCAGGATCGAACCACCTAGGTGAACCCATTCAATTGATTTTTTTCTCGTTCCAACCAGTGCACCACAACTGTTCAAAGGCCGTGATATATGCTATCCTGTCTGTGAGAAAGTGCATATAAAAGATCACTTGTTGCTAATGAAAAAAATAACTAGGTGTCAGAATTATCAAATGGTTCACATCCAATAGTCGGTGATTAATTAATCAATATGCTCTAGTTGTGTCGTTAAACGAAAACAAACTTTAACTCATTGGTTAACGATTTCGTCAGAGATATGCTCTAATATCGACCGTCCTCATAAAATTTGTTTTCTCGATTACTGACCAAATATTTCGGCTAAGGACTAAATTAAATGTGCCTATGATTCGCTCATGCAGTGCCTACGTACGATAGATGCATTTGTGTTGTACACATTCTATTTGGAGGGGTGGGGTGATATAGATGTCAGAAGATGTATATCAATGTTTTCATCACTATAGCGCGTTCTTGTATGGCGTTCGTTGCCTCACATTCTGACTTCCAGAAATGGTTCTGATATTTATAGAGTGGAAGATACACTGTGTGAGTGGTTCCTGTCTGTTATGTACTAAAAACTGCGTTTATTCGACTATTATGACCCACCATTCGTCAAAAATCATTCTGGAAGAATTCGGCCCCAAAATTAGTTTTTTCGTTTATTGACCAAGGACTAAAATAAATGTGCCTATGATTCGGCCAAGCAGTGCCTACATACGATAGATGCATTTGTATTTAGATATACCCATTATATTTTTAGCGGTGGGATGATACACTACTGACCCCCCCCCCCCCCCCCCCCACCCCACCCCCCCCCCCCCAAAAAAAAAGTTAAATGTTTAAAAAAAAAAAAAAATAAGTGATGTATGTTGTTCTGGATCTGTGCAAAATCCACTTGAATGACCGTTCGTTGTTTTCTGAAATGAATATTCAGTATGATAGTGCAGCGGATATCTTTTCCAATGGTCTAAATATAAATCCGTTATCACATTTACAATGCTTACTCATTGAAAACAATAACTGATTGTGGGTTTTTTCTCGTTCCAACCAGTGCACCACAAATGGACAAAGGTCTTGGTATGTGCTTTTCTGTTTGTGGGAAAGTGCATAAAAAGACCCCTTGCTGCATCAGAAAAAAATGTAGCGGGTTTCCTTTGATGACTACGTATCAGAATTACCAAATGATTGACACCCAATAGCTGAGTGGTGTCGTTAAACAAAACACACTCTACTTCACGGTGCCGCCACTCCTTGAGCTACTCGCATATGGTAACATTCCCAGTCTGGAGCTCCTCGCGGCAAGACGTGTTTGTTTCGCTTGTGCACATTGCACGTGCTTTCGTGTGCTCGACTTGGGGATCCTTCACTTCGTTGTTTTTGTCAACGAAGTGAAGTTTTCTACTGGGATGTATGCGGCCATTGGAACTGATTGAACGCTGGAACGCTTCTCGTTTCGACAGTCTGCACCATCAGGTTGGATTCTTTTTTAGCGAGATTCCTCGCCTCCACGTCATTTCTCCGTCTGACTATGTTGACTTGTTTTTTTCGTGACTCGTATGACGGCCATTCTGCACTCTAAGAAGAAATAGGAAGCGGAGTCGGCCCCTACTATTTTTCTAGACTACTTTGTTTTATTGTGATACCATCTCGTATCCTCCGGAGTCGGGCCCGTCCGCACCACTATACCAACCCATGACGACTGGACTATACCCTAGTCTGATTCTCTCTCTCGTTCAGACGGATCCGGCTTCTCAAGATCTGTATTTCAGCACAGCACTACACCTTCAACGTCTATTGACTGTCAATATAGGGGTTTTCTTGACGGGATGCAACCCATCTTGTCCCTACAAGCTGTGCACCCTAACGGCCTTAACGAGGCCACTCACGTGGACATATAAATAGGACTTTAAACTTTTAGACCTTCGTTCAAACGTTTATGTCGAAATTACTTCTTTCTTTTTTTTAATATTATTAAATAGTCCGATTCTCTTTTCTTTCTCTTATTTAGTTTTGGACTGTCCTTCTAAAATGCTCCAAATTATATAAATATTCAACCGAGCAGTCAATTCCTTTTATTTTTGGCTTGTAACTTTTCTTGTTCTTAAATTCTATTAACTTTTTTACTAATTGCTATTTTCAAAATTCTGCCAATTTTCAACAATACCCCTACCCCCCTCCATCCCGAGTCAGGCCACCGATCTTATCTAATTTCTTTTTGACCACCCGATCTAATTTAGCGACCAAATTTAATGAGTAGAATTTTCTTTATTAATTATATTAATTAGAGATGCGCATCAAAATTTTAAAGGCCCACTATTTAATTTTGGGATGTAAATTTCAAAATTGTCCTCTTAATTTTTTTCTGTCCCGGGACAAGCCCCTGGCTATCCAGAGACAAGCCCCGGAACGGACATGCTCGAAACTCTAGTGGTATATGAGCATTTAAAAATTGTTCGCACTCGCACTCGCATATGGTAATATTTAGGCATATGAAAATCAGTGTTTATGGATTTAAAAATCACTGTTTATGAACTTGGAAATCACTCCTTTATAGGTAAGAGTATTAAGGTTTAGGATAATTATAGGTATCACGAATTGTGGATACGGAATACGGGAATCACAGGTTATGGATTTAGAAATCACAAAAACCGCAACTTGGGGCTCATATAGACTGGATGTAGCGCGTGCGTGCGGTCTGGTTAAACAAATAAAATCGAAATACATCGAAATACATTAGTCTTAATGGGACAGGGACAGACCCTAGTTTTTAAACACTACAGCATATATATATATATATATATATATTTATCCTATAACTTACCCATGATATCCATGTCATAAACCCATGTGATAATTTACTTTATTATCCCGGTTAATAATGGTATGCAAATCTGCAAGGTCTCTAGGTAATTTGTTGCTGTGGATGGGTCATTTACTTACAAGACCTGTGTAACCTGAGCGTAACGTTTTGAAAGATGTGTTTAAAATGCGTGACGTCAAACTAATCTGTGCTAATCGTGATGACGTCATATTATCGATGGCGGCGACTTTCGTACTGTGATTTACTAAAAAAAAAGTAATTAGAATGTTATTTTAGAAGTGTTATAGGATAAATAGAATTCGCTACTCGTGTTTTTTAATATGTAAAATATCAACCTCGTCTAGTTAATCGGTATTTGTCGACAAATACCGATTAACATAGACTCGGTTGATATTTTACATATTAAAAAACACGAGTAGCGAATGTGACGAATCCTCTATATAGATCCCCCCCCCCCCCACCTCTCTCTCTCTCTCTCTCTCTCCTCTCTCTCTCTCTCTCTCTCTCTCTCTCTCTCTCTCTCTCTCTCTCTCTCTCTCTCTCTCTCTCTCTCTCTCTCTCTCTCTCTCTCTCCCTCTCTCTCTCTCTCTCTCTCTCTCTCTCTCTCTCTCTCTCTCTCTCTCTCTCTCTCTATGTATGTATGTATGTATATAAATATATATATATATATTACTATTAAAGTGGTTTATGATCACTGAAAGAAAACATTACTTATATTTTATTCTTTAGATTATACATTATCCATTTCCGTAGAACCAAAGTGTTTCTGGTCATCCTGGAGTTTCTAATACCAAAAACAAATACATTTTTCATCTTTTTAAAAACGCACGTGCGTTTGAGAAGTAACGGTTATTGATTCGAGTTCTAGTCTATTTTTAATGATATTTCCCAGTTTTAACGCCACACTCTTCTTTCACTCTATTGTAACTTTATCTAACTGAGTTACAGATTTGTAAATTAACTAAACTTTAATGCGAGCGTCTAAACCGGATGTGTGCGATGTGTGTGTCTACAAAACGCATGCGGACAGCCGCAATGAAATAATCGTATATGCTTTATATGCCCAAAAACCGGCCTCGGTGGCGTAGTGGTTAGTCCATCGGTCTACAGGCTGGTAGGTACTGGGTTCGGATCCCAGTCGAGGCATGGGATTTTTAATCCAGATACCGACTCCAAACCCTGAGTGAGTGCTCCGCAAGGCTCTATGGGTAGGTGTAAGCCACTTCCACCGACCAGTGATCCATAACTGGTTCAACAAAGGCCATGGTTTGTGCTATCATCCCTGTGGGAAGCGCAAATAAAAGATCCCTTGCTGTTAATCGGAAAGAGTAGCCCATGTAGTGGCGACACCGGGTTTCCTCTGAAAATCTGTGTGGTCCTTAACCATATGTCTGACGCCATATAACCGTAAATAAAATGTGTTGAGTGCGTCGTTAAATAAAACATTTCTTTCTTTTTATATGTCCAAAACGCAAACGGCAGACGTAACAGTTAGACCGACGTACGCACGTATTGTCTGTGTGAGCCTTTAGATTATGGAGATTAAGCCACTCTTATGACTGTGAAATGCGTCGTTTATGAATATGGATAGCGCTACATATGGAAATGAATATTCCTGTTTATAAAATATATGGAATCTTATGGAAATGAAAATCACTTTATAGAAAAATACTAATCATATCGATATCAAAACCAGGTGGTTATCGACATAAAACTTTTTTTTTTTTTTTTCTAAAATGTAAATCAGTGTTGTAATGGAAACCACTGTTTACAAATATGAGAATCGTTTTTTGCAGAATCTGATACGAAAATCAATAGTCATGGGATATAAAAATTACAGCGTGTTAGCGGGGATTTTTAAAAATTTTTTTATTAGGTTAACAGGAGAGCGGAACGTTGCCCAGTCGTAAAGCGCTCGCCTAATGCGCGGTCTTCCTAGGATCGATCCCCGTCGGTGGACCCGTTGGATGTCAAACATTTGATAATTGTGACATAGTCATAGAGGGAAAACCCGCTGTATTTTTTCATTAGCAGCAAGGAATCTTTTTTATGCACTATCCCAAAGACAGGATAGCACATACCACGGCTTTTGGTGTACCAGTCGTAGTGCACTGGCTGGAATAAAATATAGCCCAATGGGCCCACGTCCCGCCTCTATATGGATCATGTTCGGTGGTCGGTGTACCAAAGCTTATTTAATAATTGTGGACCCTTCCTTTATCACATCTTTGACTTTGAGACTTTAGACGAAATAAAAACAAAATAAACACTCCTACTCACACCTGCACTCCACAAAAAAAAAAAAGAAAAAAAAAAAAGAAAAAAAAAACGAAATCCAATTTATGTGATTAAGGTTTCCGACTGACTTGAATTACGGAAATTACCGACATTTACGGAAGTTACTGGTATCTCAGTACCGGAAACACGTATTAATTGCTCTTTGAATCGTACTAAATTGTACAATATAGCTCATCCCTACACTGTGCACAGACAGACAGCGTTAATAAAGATTTATATTCGACCGAGGTTGGGTTTTTTTTTTTTTTTTTTTTTTTTTTTTTTTTTTAAATTTTTTTAACGACCATTTTGCTGTAGCTTGCATGTCTCGGGTTGCAATTATTTCATTTTCTCCATGGTTTGTGCACACAATCGCCGCGTATGATGAACTATTATTTCGCCGGGAAAATCGATGAGCTCCGGGCTGACTCGAATACAAGCGGAATTCACTCTGGTCATGAAATATGCACGAGATTCCTTAAACCCAGAATAATTGCTCTAACTAGAGTAAAGTTAATGTCTCTCTCTAAATACGAATAGTTTAAAGGGACGAATTCTTCGAATTTTCGATTAAAATGGACCAAACTAATTGCTCTAACTCTCTAAATACGAATATTTTAAAGGGAAGAATTCTTCGACTTTTCCCCCATTTTCTTTTATTCCATTATAAAGAATGTTCTTCAAATTGGACCACAATGATTGCTCTAACCTAAATGATGCAGGGTTTTATCACCTATGTTTCTAGACTCCGGTAATGGGCACCATTCCCCACCATTCTATAGAGGTCATGTCATTTGTTATTCCCAATTTGTGAGTAAAACATTCCCAATCTGAATGTAAATCTCATTCACCTGATAAACCTTCCCTCCCCAATAACGTTTTGTAATGCATTGTGCATTATATATATATGTATATATATATATATATATATATATATATATATATATATATATATATATATATTATTTATTTCAATAAACATAAGTACATATATGGCATTACTTTTTAAATTCTAACTTAGCTTTATACGATATTTTTTAAATGAAACTGAAAATTTCCAATTTTTGATAAAACGATGCTAAAATTCCCAATGTCAAAGCCATGGGTGTCAAGTCAAATTTTAAAAATAAAACCTGTAATGTTAATGTCACTCTAAATACAAATATTTTCAAGGGGCGGATTCTTCGACTTTAAAAAAAATAAAAATTCTTAAGGATACCAGTATGTTTGTTTTGTTTAACAACACCACTTGGGGATACCAGTATACTTCACGACTGGTATATCAAAGGTCGTGGTATGTATTATCCTGTCTATGGGATGGTGCATATAAAAGATCCCTTGCTACTACTAAAAAAAAAAACTGTAGCAGGTTTCCTCTCTAAGACTACATGTCAGAATTACCAAATGTTTGACACCCAAAAGCCGATGATTAATAAATCAATGTGCTCTAGCGGTGTCGTTAAACAAAAAACCAAAACACCCTACAAAGCGCTGACTATACTGGTTTTGGCGCTTAATGTCAAAATGAATACGAAAAGACGAGTATCAATCAAACCGTTACCGGTTTAAGAGGGTCCACCGACGGGGATCGATCTCAGACCGACCGCGCATCAAGCGAACGCTTTATCACTGGGCTACGTCCCGCTCCTAACAATTAAAAATACCCCACCAAAACAGCCAGGATGTTCGCTAAAAAACCCACCTTGCATACAGAACACAGTAGCTGGATTTTGAATAGCATTGCTTCGTTATATCTGACAGATTGTGTGTGCATATTTTGTGCATGTTCTCCATAATCGATAGTCGTGTTAAACAGATCACTTTCCTATTAATACCACAAAGTGAAGCATCTATCTGAACAGTTACAATAACAGGCATGTATTAACACTCGCCTGTCCGTCCAGTTTATTGATCTGCGCTGTGTATACTATACAACAAAACAAACGCAAATATTTTTAGAAAGTTAAAGTTTGTTTTGTTTAACGACGCCACTGGATCACATTGATTAATTAATCATCAGCTATTGGATGTCAAACATTTGGTAATTTTGACATGTTAAAGTTTGTTTTGGTTTAAAGACACCACTAGAGCACATTGATTAATTAATCATCAGCTATTGGATGTCAAACATTTGGTAATTTTGACATGTTAAAGTTTGTTTTGGTTTAAAGACACCGCTAGATAACATTGATTAATTAATCATCGGCTATTGGATGTCAAACATTTGGTAATTTTGACATATAGTCTTGGAGAGGAAACCAGTTACATTTTTCCATTAGTAGAAAAAAAAATATAGCGGGTTTCCTCTCTAAGATATATGTTACTTAGTCATGAAGTCTTGTTTGGTGTTCGTCTTCCTACAGTACGGAGTTTAGGCGGAGGAAACCCGTTACGTTTTTCCTAATGCAGCAAGGCATCTTTTATATGCACTTTCCCACAACACATACCACGGCCTTTGATATACCAGTCGTGATGCCCTGGCTGGAACGAGAAATAGCCCAATGGGTCCACCGACGGGGATCGATCCTAGACCGACCGCGCATCAAGCGAACGCTTTACCACTGCGCTATGTCCCGCCCTCAAATATTTTCATGTTGCGTGTATATATGACGTCATAATAGAGTTCATTTGGTAAATAGTCTGTCAAAATGGTCCTAACATGTTTACAAGACATTGATGATGTTAAAAGACACACCAGTGAGTGGGATTCGAACAGAATACGTTTAAATAGTCTAAAAAAACCTAAATGATTATTATTAGCGTTTATTTTTGTCGGGCGGTATAGAAAGATTTTTTTTTTTTATTTAACGACGCACTCAACACATTTTATTTAAGGTTATATGGCGTCAGACATATGGTTAAGGACCACACAGATTTTGAGAGGAAACCCGCTGTCGCCTCTACATGGGCTGCTCTTCCGATTAGCAGCAAGGGATCTTTTATTTGCGCTTCCCACAGGCATGATAGCACAAGCCATGGCCTTTGTTGAACCAGTTATGGATCACTGGTCGGTGCAAGTTGTTTACACCTACCCATTGAGCCTTGCGGAGCACTCACTCAGGGTTTGGAGTCGGTATCTGGATTAAAAATCCCATGCCTCGACTGGGATCCGAACCCAGTACCTACCAGCCTGTAGACCGATGGCCTGCCACGACGCCACCGAGGCCGGTCGGGCGGTATAGATCGTTGTAAATTGAAAGTTAATATTATTTTCTGTTGTTGTTGCTGTTGTATGCTGTACCGTCATACAATTTCGATCGACATATGTTTTCGATACTTTGTTTGTAACTTCATGTATCGCGAGATGACTATTATTCGCTAAGAGTATCTCGTATCTGTTTTCGTCTCTGCTCCCCCACCCCCCAAAAAAGTTCCCAAATAGGCGTAGATTAAAATGTGCTAAATCTCTCTCTCTCTCTCTCTCTCTCTCTCTCTCTCTCTCTCTCTCTCTCTCTCTCTCTCTCTCTCTCTCTCTCTCTCTCTCTCTCTCTCTGTATATGTCTGTATGTGTGTATGTGTGTATATGTCTGTATGTGCGTGTCTGTGTGTGTATATATGTCTGTGTGTGTGTGTGTGTGTGTGTGTGTGTGTATGTCTGTGTATGTCTGTATGTGTGTGTTTGTGCGTGTGTGCGCGTGTGCGCCTGTGTATGTAGTTCTCTATTTTTGTCACTCAAAAACCTACTTCCCTGTAAACAGAAGAGAACGAACACCCGCGGAGTACAATGCAATGACGTCATCAAAAATTATATCTTTGAAGCGTCAGGTTTCCGTATAAAAAAGTTCCTCCTCTGGCAATCTGTTCTTCACGTCGTATTAACGGTGGAAATGGCGTTAAATAGAAATGGCTAATGAAGCTCTCATAAGATTGAAAAAATCTATATGCTCCCGAAGAAAGCATCTTCATCCGATGTGATCCGTCTAAGTAATTGCTCTTTGGCAATAATTACTCTTTTCCGATCACCGAGCTTGCAGTTATCTTTCTTCTTGTTTTTTTTTTCTTCTCTTTTTTTTTAGTCTTCTTTTGGCATGTTTCTCTTTCTTTTTTTCTTTAATACCATACTTTATTTCTTTAATACCGTACTTTATTTCTTTAATACCGTATTATTTCTTTAATACCGTACTTCATTTCTTTAATACCGTACTTCATTTCTTTAATACCGTATTATTTCTTTAATACCGTACTTCATTTCTTTAATACCGTACTTCATTTCTTTAATACCGTACTTCATTTGCTTCATTTTCCTTAGACGACTTCTCATGACTTCAGTGCTTCGGTGGCGTCGTGGTTAGGCCATCGGTCTACAGGCTGGTGGGTACTGGGTTCGGATCCCAGTTGAGGCATGGGATTTTTAATCCAGATACCGACTCCAAACCCTGAGTGAGTGCTCCGCAAGTCTCAATGGGTAGGTGTAACCACTTGCACCGACCAGTGATCCATAACTGGTTCAACAAAGGCCATGGTTTGTGCTATCCTGCCTGTGGGAAGCGCAAATAAAAGATCCCTTGCTGCCTGTCGTAAAAGAGTAGCCTATGTGGCGATAGCGGGTTTCCTCTAGAAAACAGTATCAGAATGTCTTGGGGACACACCTCAGTTATCAGGACAGTGGGTTAGTTGTTAGTTAGTTAGTGGTTAGTGAGAGAGAAGAGGGTGTCGTGGCCTTACACCTACCCATTGAACCCTTAAGAACTCGCTCTGCAGTCCGATGGCTTAACCTCTGCGCCACCGAGGCCGGTTAATATAGATACATACATACATACATACATCATACATACATACATACATACATACATACATACATACATACATACATTTCATGCAGTATATTTGCAATGACCATTTTAGGGGTGGCATATAAGTTCAGTGCATTTATTTATTTATTTATTTATTTGTTCCTTTGTTCTTTTGTTTGTTTAGTCAATTAAAACAAATTAATTTGTTTATTTTAATTTGTTTTGTGCAATATACCAAATGATTTAACCATCGGCTATTGGATGTTAACATTTGTTAAATTTTAACACGTAGGCTGCTGTCTGAAAGAAAACGTTAAAGTTTGGTTTGTTTAACGACCCCACTAGAGCACATTGATTTATTAGAAAACGGCTATTGGATGTCAGATATATAGTAATTCTGACAAATTGTCTTAGAGAGGAAACCCGCTACATTTTTTTCCATCGCTAGCAAGTGATCTTTCATATGCACTGTCCCACAGACAGGGTATCACATACCACGGCTTTGATATACCAGTCGTGCTGCACTGGCTGGAATAAGAAATAGCCTAATGGGCCCACCACTGGGGATCGATCCTAGACCGACCGCGCATCAGGCGAGCGCTTTACCACTGGGCTACGTCTTGCTTTACTGTCTTAGAGGAAACCAGCTACATTTTTTAATTTTCCATTAGCACCAAGGCATCTTTGTTATGCATTGTACCATAGTCAGAAAAGCTCAGGTCAAGGCTTTTGATATTTGATAGGCGCACTGGTTGGGACGGGAATAACCCAAATCAGAGAATTGGCTCCCCTGAGGCGGTTCGATCCTACAACGCAAGCAATTCAGGCCCGCACTTTATCAACTAAGCTAGATCCAGGCTGATCCTATTAAGTCCTAAGAAAGCCGACTGTGTGCACCTTCCTCAAAAACAACACAACCTGTGAAATACCAGTCGTGTAGCATGACCATGCACTTTGACCTTTTAGAGGCGAGGACGGGACGTAGACCAGTGGTAAAGCGCTCGCTTGATGCGCGGTCGGTCTGGGATCGATCCTCGTCGGTGGGCCCATCGGGCTATTTCACGTTCCAGCCAGTGCACCACGACTAGTATATAACAAAGGCCGTGGTATGTGCTATCCTGTCTGTGGGTTGGTGCTTATAAAAGATCCATTGCTACTAATGGAAACGTGTAGCGTGTTTCCTCTCTAAGACTAAATGTCAAAATTACCAAATGTTTGACAACCAATAGCCGATAATTAATAAATCAATGTGCTCATCCTCAGAAACAACACGACCTGTGAAATGCCAGTCGTGGAACAGGACCATGGCTATTTGATCTTTTAGAGGCGGGATGTAGCCCTGCGGTAAAGCGCTCGCCTGACACGCAGTGAGTCTCGGATCGATCCCCGTCGGTGGGCCCATTGGGCTATTTCTCGTTCCAGCCACTGCACCACGACTGGTATATGAAAGGCCGTGATATGTGCTATCCTGTCTATGGGTTGGTGCTTATAAAACACCCCTTGCTACAATTGAAAAAGAAATGTAACGGGTTTCTTCTCTAAGACTATATGTTGAAATTACCAAATGTTTGGTATCCAATAGCGGCTTTTACCTTTTTTGACACCCAATAGCCGATGTGTATTTTTGTGCTGGGGTGTCGTTAAACACCCATTCATTCTTTCATTTATTCATTCATTCATTCATTCATTCATTCATTCATTCAATCATTCATTCATTCATTCATTCATTCATTCATTCATTCATTCTAATAGCCGATTATTAATCAATCAATGTGCTTTAGCGGTATGGTGGGTGGGTGTTTGTTTTTTTGTTTTTGTTTTTTTTTAAATTTTAGCACTTCCTGGTACAGCTCTGTCATTCAGGCACATCTTAGAAATTAGGTTGAAAAATATTAAAAAAGAAATACATTTAAAAAAAACCCCAAAACCCAACAACCATAAAGAAGATAATTTGCTCTGTTGTGATATCTGATTGAAGGTTCCGATGACCTGTTTCCCTGAAGACCGTCGATTAAATCTTTCACTCTTTATTTTTTTTCCATTGAGAAATCGGGCCGTCCAATGGGAACCTTAGGTTTCTGGGCAGTGCGTGACAAAACCCAATATCGGGATGTTCTTTAATGACCCACCGAATACATAACCCAATGACTGCATCGTGTCATCAATAAATCACACGCGCGCACAACACGTCCTGAACTGAAAAAGATAGAGGCTTGGGGGAATTTTTCATTTTATTTCAACTTATGTCCGTGCGGAAGAGTAGCCCATGAAGTGGCGACTGCGGGTTTCCTCTCTCAATATCTGCGTGGTCCTTAACCATATGTCCGACGCCATATAACCGTAAATAAAATGTGTTGAGTGCGTCGTTAAATAAAACATTTCCTTCCTTCTTTCCTTATGTTCGTGCTTACATCCAATTAAGGTTCAAGCACGCTGTCCTGGGAACACACCTCAGCTATTTGGGCTGTCTGTCCAGGGCAGTGGGTTAGTTGTTAGTTGGTTAGTGGTTAGTGAGAGAGAAGAGTGTGTAATGGCCTTACACTTCTTAAGAACTCGCTCTGCGTTGGAGCCGATACCGGGCTGCGAACCCTGTACCTACCAGCCTACCAGTCCGATGGCCTAACCACTACACCACCGAGGCCGGTCTTGGGGAATTTAAGGCGAGCGTAGACTACAGGCCTTATTTCCCTTTGGCATTAATCCTACGGGACTTAACCATATGTCTGGCGCCATATAACCGTCAATAAAATGTGTTGAGTGCGTCGTTAAATAAAACATTTCTTTCCTTCTTAATCCTACGAGACAGTCCAAATTCCATAGCACCAAAACCATCATCCAAACCCCCCCCCGCCTGTTACCGACTCCGGTCGGACTGCTGGTGCTCTCTTGCACCTACCAGTGCAGGCGGTCTCCTCTCCCATCCACCCCACCCCGTTCCTGTCCTGGACGGAAGAGCCGACCGAGGACGGCACCTGCGCCCTTGACGGGCGTGCGCTACAACAGCTTGCTCTGAATGTGCACGTAAAACCCTCTGATCTGACCTGACCTGACCTGACCTGACCAGGGGCCTAATTCACTTAACTCTTACAACTCTGCGATCTCGCAGTGCAATGTAAAAAGGTTTGCAAAGAGGATGCTTTGTTATCTAGTAGAGCCTAAGAGAGCTTTGTGAATTAGGCCCCTGACCTGCCTTATAAATTGGATTGGTGGTGTAGTGGTTAAACTGTCGGACTTAGTCTGGTAGGGACTAGGTTCGTATCCCGGTGCTGGCTCCCACCCGGAGCGAGCTTAACGATTCGGTGGGCGGGTAGTAAGACCACTACTACACCGACTTCTCTCTTACTAACCACTGTCTGGTGCTCCCGTTCCACGACGCAGTCTTAGCGCTAAGAGGGGGGGGGGAGAGAGAGAGAGAGAGAGAGAGAGAGAGAGAGAGAGAGAGAGAGAGAGAGAGAGAGAGAGAGAGAGAGAGAGAGAGAGAGAGAGAGAGAGAGAGAGACAGACAGAGACAGACAGACAGACAAACAAGATATTACCAAGTCGTGTTATGGACAGTTCGGTGCCAGAGCACTCGCACGAGGTGTGATGTGTCGTAGGATCCATGGCTCTGTCTGTCTCTCCCTTTCCCCGTCTATTTTCTCTCTCTCTCTCTCTCTCTCTCTCTCTCTCTCTCTCTCTCTCTCTCTCTCTCTCTCTCTCTCTCTCTCTCTCTCTCTCTCTCTCTCTCTCTCTCTCTCTCTCTCTCTCTCTCTCTCTCTCTCTCTCTCCCTCTCCCTTTCTCCTCCTACCCCCAACCATTCCTGTCTCACTCTTTCAGTATTTACCTCAAATCTGGTTCATTATGCAAGCAAGAACTACGCCGAGCTGTCGTTCAATCATACACCGTCAATCGATCAGAATCTATATATTTTGTTTAAGGGGAATGAATAATTCATTTTGTATGCATAGGAATTGTCTCTAGCGATCGTAACGGCTCAGCATCATGACGATCGGTACGTCATCTCGGAGTCTTGTCAACTGTACAGTAGGTAAAGGAACCCTACTATCTCGAGTATATCAAACATGTAGTATTTACTCATTTAGAATACATTTTTCTAAGAGGTACAGCGATCGCTTGATGCGCGGTCGGTTTGGGATCGATCTCCGTCGGTGGGCCCATTGGGATATTTTTCGCTCCAGCCAGTGCACCACGACGTAAATATATCAAAGGCCGTGGTATGTGCTATCCTGTATGTGAGATGGTACATTTAAAAGATCCCTTGCTAATAATGGAAAACTATCGGGTTTCCTCTCTAAGACTATATGTAAAAATCACCAAATGTTTTAAATCCAATAGCCGATGATTAATCAATCAGTGTGCTTTAGTGCTGTTGTTAAACATTTTTTTTTTTTAAATGGTACATTGGCTGGAACGAGAAATAGCCTAATGGACATACCAACGGTGGTCGATCCATCAGGTGTGAGCGCTTTACCACTGGGCTACGCCCCGCCCTCGCTACACAGACACATGTATTGTAAATAATTGTGGTCTGTGGCCATACAGGCTATATGCGCTCCCCTGTCCACTTCAGTCTGATAGTTCCTACTTCTGACATGAAATAATTACAGTAAAACAGCAGACTACTTCTACGGATATATTTCCGTAGTTACGTCAACTAAACTGAAAAGATAACTCTATCTGTGGCCGAATACGGCTCTGTTGTCGCAATAACCATAATACGCTAAACACAACCCCCCTCCCCCCCCCCCCCTCCAGCATAGATTAAGATACACTGGCGTAGCTAGGATTTTAGACTGATGGGGGGGGGGGACCACTGTTGAGGAGGGGAGCAACCCACACTATGTATGAACAGGGGCGTAGCTGGGGGGGGGGGGGGAGGGGGCAGTTGCCCCGCAGAAACAAAATCCTGAAAAAATTATAGAAACTTAAAGAAAATTCTCTCCTTAACCGTGTAAGGAGTTTTTGACTATTAACTACTAATGAATTGGCTTGCCTATGACCTGTATATAGCAGGGGACAATATTTCGAAATCTGAGGTAACCGGAAGTCGGTTCACGTGGTTTTTACCTAGGTAACCAATTGTTCGGTTACGTGAATTATATTTGCGTAACCCATGGGTTATCTGATCGGTTACCTCAAAATTACGTTGAAATTATATTTTAAATACATAGTTTTTAGCTGAAACAAAGTTAAAACAAATACAAAAGAAAACATTTAAAAAAAAAAAAAAAAAATGTCTTTAATGCTTGCTAAAGTTAATAATATTATAAAAGAACTGAATATTAGCCCCAGTACTGAAACAAAATACAGGGGCGTAGCCAGAAATTGTCTTAGAATTACGCACGCCAAAGGCGTGCCCGAGCGGGGGGATTCGGGGGGCCTCCCTCTGTGAAAATTTAGAAACTCAGGACGCCTGTAGATGCATTTAAAAAAAAAAAAATTCGAATTAATTTTAAGAGGATATTTTATAGAACAATTACAGACAGCCTCGACCTATTCCCGGATTTTGTTTTTGCATTACGTACTGTGCGTAATGAGCGCTATGCCTTTGAAATGGATAAATACTCATTTGTAGGGATTCCTTTTTGCGATTTGCGGTGGCTATGCTACTTTCACTTCATCGATGGTACTTATATACTACAGTGACGTTCCAAATGTGGGTTTTTTAAAGCTCATTATGCGATGTTAGTATTGTTCAATTTTTGTGACACTTTTGGATTCCTATTTACGTTAAAACTGTTTTTAACATATGTAAAATTATAGCCAATCCAATAGTATGTCTACAAGCGGTCCGAGCACATTTCTTTAAAAAAAATTTAAAACTGTAGACTGGTCGCAAGTTACAACTGTTGCAATATAACGTTGTTTACTGGTTTGCTGCGCATCAAGTATCTAAAAATCAGTCTAAAACATTTGTCGGAATACCAGTAGTATGTCTGCATGAATAAACTTCCTGTAATCGTGAAGTTTGCAAGTTTTAATTTATGAACGTTTACAGATCATGACGTAACCGATTTGCGGTTCGCGTAAATTTAATTTTGCGTAACCGACACGCGAACAGAACGGCGATTCGCGTGAAATATTTTGCCCTGATATAGGTTTAATTTACCTAGTTATGAAATAATTGTATATAATAATACGTTCGTAAAATCAATCACGAACGCAGTTCCTGCGGTGCTCCAAAGAAGACAACAGCGGAATTTACAACCAAATGACCAACTCGATCATGGCTGAAAGTACAGACAGTTGTGCTTCAAAGAAAGAAAGAAATGTTTTAATTAATGACGCACTCAACACATTTTATTTACTGTTATATGGCGTCAGACATATGGTTAAGGACCACACAGATTTTGAGAGGAAACCCGCTGTCGCCACTACATGGGCTACTCTTTCCGATTAGCAGCAAGGGATCTTTTATTTGCGCTTTCCACAGACAGGATAGCACAAATCATGGCCTTTGTTGAACCAGTTATGGATCACTGGTCGGTGCAAGTGGTTTACACCTACCCATTGAGCCTTGCGGAGCACTCACTCAGGGTTTGGAGTCGGTATCTGGATTAAAAATCCCATGCCTCGACTGGGATCCGAACCCAGTACCTACCAGCCTGCAGACCGATGGACTAACCACGACGCCACCGAGGCCGGTTTGTGCTTCAAAGAACCGTCGTGACTATTTACTGGTTATTGATATTGACGTTTTAAATATGCAGCCTCCCTGAAATGGCTGTAAAATGATATTTGAGAGCCGTTAGATTTCAAAATTTCGTGGATCATGCCCCTGGACCCTCTTCCATTCCAAGAATTTATCTGCCCCCCCCCCCCCCCCCGCCCTCCCCCAGCTCCCCCCACAAAAAAATCCTGGCTACGGCCCTGATTTATGTATGGATGTATGGATGCATGTGTGGATGTGTGGATGGATGGATGGATGGATGGATGGATGGATGGATGTATATATTAATGCATCCATGTATGTATGTATGTATGTATGTATGTATGTATGTATGTATGTATGTATGTATGTATGTATGCATGTATGAATGCATGGTTTTATAAAATTTAATACAGTAAAACAAATAAGAAACAAAGTTTTGATTGGGGTGGGGGAGAGTCGGCGGCATGCCCCCCCCCCCCCCCCCCCCACCCGCTACGCCACTGCTATCTGTTATGATATGCTGGGATGTCGTTAAACAAACCTTCCCTTCCTTTCCTTTTCTCTAAAACTAATAAACGATTATCACAAGTCAGGAAGTCGAGACCACGGCTCGGAGTGAAATTTGAAGTTGCCGTTAATGGAACTGAGAACATTCTTTCACTGTGATTAACATATTGATTAACAAGAATGTCATGATGAAAAAGGGTGTAATACGGACGATTCTATTACGCTGCGCTTTGTGTGTCATGCGAGTAAACTAATCCACGGAAATGTCAGCAGCGAAGGTTAAATTGGTTTATGGTTCCGCAGTTTTCATTGTCTTGGTGAATCAACGAGATGGCACCTTTAAGCCACAATGGCACCTTTAAGCCACAATATCGTGTCCCATAATTTACCGTATAACTCAGCGGCGGATCCAGGGAGTGGGAACCAGGACACCTGTCCCTCTAAACATATTCAACCAGATGGCACATTTAAGCCACAATATCGTGTCCCATAATTTACCGTATAACTCAGCGGCTGATCCAGGGAGTGGGAACCAGGACACCTGTCCCTCTAAACATATTCAACCAGATGGCACATTTAAGCCACAATATCGTGTCCCATAATTTACCGTATAACTCAGCGGCTGATCCAGGGAGTGGGTCCCAGGGAACCCGTCCCTCTAAATAAAGTCAACCAGCTGGCGCCTTTAAACCTGGAGGGTGGGACGTAGCCCGGTGGTAAAGCGCTCGCTTGATGCGCGGCCGGTGTGGGATCGATCCCCGTCGGTGGGCCCATTTGGGATATTTCACACTCCAGCCAGTGCACCACGACTGGTATATCAAAGGCCGTGATATGTGGAATGGTGCACATAAAAGATCCCCTTGCTGCTAATCGAAAAGAGTAGACCATGAACTGGCGACAGCGGGTTTCCTTTCTCAATATCTGTGGTCCTTAACCATATTATGTCCTACGCCATATAACCGTAAATAAAATGTGTTGAATGCGTCGTTAAATAAAACAGTTCCTTCCTTTAAGCCTGGGGCGGAACGTAGCCCGGTTGTAAAGCGCTCGCTTGATGCGCGGTCGGTGTGGGATCGATCCCCGTCGGTGGGCCCATTGGGCTATTTCTCGTTCCAGCCAGTGTACCACTATTAGTGTCTCGAGTTTTATAAGAACCAGACCTGGCCTGGGTTAGTTGTTAGTTGTTAAGTCCTTCTGTACCGGAATTAATCACCGGCAAAGTCAGAGATTAAGTCTGGGATGGGCGTGCCTGAACCTTCAATGGATATGGGCACGTTAAACGAGTTGCCAGTTCCCAGTTAGTGGTTATTGAGATAGTAATCGGTGTAGTGGCCTTACATCTACCCACTGAGTCGTTAAAACTCGCTCTGGGTGAAAGCCGATAATGGGGTGTGAACCCAGTATCTACCAGCTTTAAGACTTAGGCTTGTGCCTTGTGTGATTTGGACGCTCAAAACGCTGGTTATCCTGATTATGGTGCATTAAAGAGACAGACCCTAGTTTTTAAACACTACAGCATATTTTTCACTATTAGACCGTTTATGATCAGTGAAATCAAACATTACCTATATTTTATTGTTTAGATTATAAATTTCCGTAGAACCGAAGTTTTTGTAGTCATCCTGATGTTTGTAATACATGTACCAGAAAATACATTTTTATATTTTTAAAAACGCACGTGCGTCGGAGAAGTAACAGTTATGGAGTCGAGTTTTAGTCCATGTTTAACGGTATGTCACCGTTTCAACTTCACAGACTCTTGTTTCACTCTCTTGTAACGTTATCCAAATGTGTAACAGGTTTGTAACTTAACTAAACTTAGTGTCCATTTTTTACGGGTTCAAACTAGAGTGTGCGCCTTTAAAAGGTACGTTTGGCCATCTTACAACATCTGTTGATATGTTCTGTCCAAAAACGTAGCCTATTTTTCACATCTAACAGGCGCATGCACCGGAATTTATGCAGGGTGCAGGGCAGACTGGCGAACGAACTTGCTAGGGGGAAGGGGTAAAATCAGGCTCATACGGAAATTATATTTAAAAAAAAAAAAGAGCCACAAGAAAATTCGCTATCAGCAGGGTGGGGTTGGGGAGGGGGGGGGGGATTAAACCTCCAAAACCTACCCTGTACCCGTGCCTTTCTAGTCATGTGATATTTATTTCTAAGTGTACAGATTAGTTCAGCACCCATAACCATCTGGAGATTAATTAACGCTCATGTCCCTGACGATTCACCATCATCTCTACCATTACCATTATTACCAACAACACACCATCATCACCATCACCATTGCCATCATCATCACCATCATCATCACCATCATCACCATCATCATCACCACATCACCATCATCATCATCACCATCATCATCACCATCATCATCATCATCATCATCATCACCATCATCACCACCCATATCCTTATTACCATCATGTTAAATATGAACGCAGCATCGCCTTCACTACCACCACTATCATCATCATCATCATCATCATCATCATCATCACCACTATCATCATCACCACCACCACCAGCCTCATTACCATGTTGAATTTCCTTTTTATGTAATTTTGTTGGCTTTTTAAATTGCTACAGGCTGAAGCGCTGTTCAGTGAAGCCAGACTCTCGGAATGACTTTCCGCCGCAATTTCCCTGGTAACGATTATCGGTTTATGATTCTGCCCCACTGATTGCCATTTACCACGTAATAACTACCAAACTGATCTTCTGTGGTTACAGGCTGTCATTGTCTCCATGCCACCATCTTAAAGCAGCAATCTCGGCATTAGTTTTTTTTTAGGACGGGACGTAGCTAAGCGGTTGCTGGCTCGCCTGAGGTGCAGTGGGTTACAAGATCGATCGCCATCTACGGACTCGGGTCCCCCTCCCCGTCACATCCAGTGTTTTGACAATTGATATATCAGAGTCCTTGGTGTGTGCTGTCTTGTCTTTGGAAAAGTGACTATAAAATATCCCTCGTTGTTTTACCGCTAGAAGGCTATGTGGAAGAAGAAGGATGCCCTCTCTCGGTTTCTCTCGACCATGTGTCGAAATAACAATATTGTTTTAGACGTAAAATAGCTATGGTTTAAAATGTGCTAAGGTGTCAACAAAATAGTAGGTCAATTATTTTAATTTTTTCGCTCTGTCCCACCCAGTCTCTCTCTCTCTCTCTCTCTCTCTCTCTCTCTCTCTCTCTCTCTCTCTCTCTCTCTCTCTCTCTCTCTCTCTCTCTCTCTCTCTCTCTCTCTCTCTCTCTCTCTCTCTCTCCCTCTCTCTCCCTCTCTGTGTGTTTGCGTGTGTGTGTATATATATATCCCTGTGCAAAATATTGCAAAACATAAACACACCATTTATAGAGTACCAAACACCCCTCTATAACATTTTTCACTAATGCACATTATGCATATTCTAGCAGACAGGACAGCACATATTCAGGCACGGACATTACCTTCTTACGGAAAACTAGAGGTGTAACGGTACGGCGATACAGTATCGATTTGATTAATCGATTCAGGACAGCTGTATCGCGATACAATACGATGCATTCATGTTTTGGTAAGTTTTGGTAAAACAAAAGTTGAGGCAGAAACTTATGAACTTACAAACATGCACAGTAGAGTAATGAAAACGTAATTTCATTTTATTGTCAGGTGATAACAAAACTATCCTGTAATACAGCTTGTATCATGTTTTAAATTTTGATTGAGGTTCTCATGGTTCTCATGTTTCATAAACTTGAACTAAACAGTTTAATTATCGATGATTGATATGAAAGTTAAGTATCGCGACCCAGATATCGGGATACGTATCGTATCGCGACCTCCCGTATCGTTACAGCTCTACAGCTCTCCAGGAAACATAATATATATAATTTATGACTGAGAAGTGGAAGACGAGAGACATTATTGGTGAAGAGAGGAGTCTGAAGCGTTCCAGACCCGTCACTGATTAGATTCGGTTTGACAAAGTGAGTGTGAGGAAAGTTTAACAGTTGTCAATTTGGTGTCAACCGACTCGAACAATGTCGGCTGTGCAGCGGTGTTTACTAAATGAAGGCAGGTTGTAAGTGTGTGCCCGCACGAGAGAGAGAGAGAGAGAGAGAGAGAAGAGAGAGAGAGAGAGAGAGAGAGAGAGAGAGAGAGAGAGAGAGAGAGAGAGAGAGAGAGAGAGAGAGAGAGAGAGAGAGAGAGAGAGAGAGAGAGAGAGAGAGACAGAGACAGAGACAGAGACAGAGACAGAGACAGACCGACACACAGACAGACAGAAAGATGACACACACGCGCGCACGCACGCACACACAAACACGAGCGCACACACTCACAGAGACAGAGAGAGAGAACGAAAGTCAGAGGGAGAAAGATGACACACAAGCACGCACACACAGACAAACGCGCACACAAACTCACGCAGAGAGAGAAATGACACACGCGTGTGCGCATGTACGCAACCGGGCACACACACGCACACACACACACACACAGATATATGCAGAGAGAGAGAGAGAGAGAGAGAGAGAGAGAGAGAGAGAGAGAGAGAGAGAGAGAGAGAGAGAGAGAGAGAGAGAGCGAGAGAGAGAGAGAGACAGAGTGATCGAGATAAAGAAAGATAGACAACGTGTTTACCGGATCCACGAATGTACTTATATGTATGTCATCTTGAAAAGTCATTGTACCCCACTTAATCAATCATGTATGCACGTTGTTGTGAACACCGACAAAAATCATTGATTAATTGTTACTATTCACTGTAAAAATTCCAAGATAAAGGTTCGTTAAAACGAGACGAAGACAGAGATAAAAAAAAAGAAAAAGAAAAGAAGATGAACAAAAGAATAAAATCAGAGTAGATCATGATCTGAAACAACTAATGATGGTGATGGCTGCGGAAGAAATACGAATAGGGTTACAGTCAGGTTTACTCTAGCTAGACTAAAAGGAAGGAAAAGTTTTATTTAACGACGCACTCAACATATTTTATTTACGGTTATAATATGGCGTCTGACGTATGTTAGAGGACCACACAGATATTGAAGGAGGAAACCCGCTGTCACCATTTCATTGGCTACTCTTTTTGATTAACAGCAAGGGATTTTTTTATATGCATCATCCCACAGACAGGGTTGTACATACCATGGCCTTTGATATACCAGTCGTGGTGCACTGGCTGAAGCGAGAAATAGCCCAATGGGCCCACTGACGGGAATCGATCCCAAACCGACCGCGCATCAAGCGAGCGCTTTACCACTGAGCTACGTCTTGCTCCCAGGTAGACAAAAATAAGGGTTTGAAATTTGTTTTGATCGACTTTTTTCGGTTACGGCCCAGTAATTAATGTTCAAAACAATGACAAAGAAGAAAGAAGAAGAATTGTCACCATTTCATTTTAACTTATTGTCCTGGGCACACAGCTCATCTGGGCTGTCTGTCCAGGTCAGTAGGTTAGTTGTTAATTGCTTAGTGGTTACTGAGAAAGTAGAGGGTGTAGTGATCTTACACGTACCCATTGAGCCCTTAAGAACTCGCTCTGGGTTGGAGCCGGTACCGGGCTGCGAACCCTTTACCTACCAGCCTGAATTCCGATGGCTTAACCACTACGCCACCAAGGCCGTTAACTGTAATCACCACCTTGTAACTTCCCGTTCCACGAAGCGATCTTAGCGTAAGATCACCTTAAGTTCATAACTACCTAATGCAATTAAGGTGATTGTAACGCTAAGAGCACTTCGTGGAACGGGGCCCTGGGACTGTACGTAATACCGGCCTCGGTGGTGTCGTGGTTAAACCTTCGGACATGAGGCTTGTAGGTACTGGGTTCGCAGCCCGGCATCGGCTACCACCCAGGGCGAGTTTTAACGACTGTGGGTAGGTGAAGGGCCACTACACCCTCTTCTCTCTCACTAACAACTAACAACTAACCCACTGTCATGGACAGACAGCCCAGATAGCTGAGGTGTGTGACCAGCATGTTTAAACCTTAATTGGATGTACAAACAAAATCAAAACAAAACTAGACTGGCAATAATGAAAAAAGAAGGAGGGGGAAGTGGAGAAAATTAGACTCCTCAAAATGCTTAGAAGTGTTGGAATTTGGTATTTGGGGAAATCCATCCAAGTCAATATTGAATGCCATGAACTTTCAGTATTTATACACTGCAGCAGTCAGTCGAGGGTGTTAAGGGAAAAAGAACCTCAAAGCAAAAACAACTCGCCAGGTGTGAAGAAGAAGACGAAGAAGAACAACGAGAAGAAGTTAAATAGAAGTAAAAAAGGGCGGGGTGGGGGAAATAAATTCCTCATAATGTTTAGGACGGGGTGTGACTGGGGATATGGGCGGTAAATCGTATTCCTGAAAATGTCACCGAAAGAACTGAAAATTGTTGATCCTTTTTCAAAGGGAAGTGTAGCAACCACACTAGAAGAAGAGGATAAAGAAGAAGAAGAAGAAAAGAAGAAGAAGAAGATAATGTGTTTTAAGAGACAAAAAGTAGAAGAAGATGAGGAATAAAAGACGAAAAGTACAAAGACATAATGTATTTCCAAATCTGTACACGCAAATCTTTGAAAGGAAATCTATTTTCAAGAACACAAAAGATTCCTTTCACAAAACATCTAACTCGCTGCATCTCACCTCCTTTACATCGCACTGCAATACTAGCGCGGCATTCTGCAACCCACCTTGAAATCCCAACTGCGCCAAGACTTATTTATAATGTCAAAGTCGTCTTCATTAGGTGTTGACAAATTGATCGATAGAAAAGCATCTCTTGGCCCGGAGCGCTGCAACCGCGTGGACGACCACGTTTCACGCTTAATCAAATCGAGAATTACAACAACAACCGACTGTTCTAGCGTTATTAAAGCATCGATCTGTCGGCACCGCTAACCGCGTTATAAACCGGATCCGCACAGAAGGCCAGAGTCACACGAGGAAGAGATCCGGAGCATGGTGGCTTTCTGACACCCAGGTCGACAACGAAGAGCGTCAGTGAACAACTGGCTTTTTGAACAATGAGCCCCACTGCTGTCAACCGAGCGACGTGGTAATTTCAAGACGCTGGGGTGATTTGTTGTGACTGTGTGTGTGACAACGCTGTTCCATTGCACTGTGTGTCTGTTCAGTTTACACGTGAGTTTCTGGTATGGGAGTTCGGACTATATTATTGGACACGACATACGATTTAGACGTAAGTCACTTTTAAAGAATACATGTAGTGTTACTCATTTAGCCTATGTTTTCTTGTGTTACGTCACGTTGCGTTATGTTATGATACTTTATGGAATGGTATGGTATGCATTGGTATGCCGTGCTATAATGAGCTATGAAATGCTATGTTATGCTATGCTGTGCTATACTATGCTATGAAATGCTATACTATGTTATGGAATACTGTGCTATACTATGCTATGCGATTCTGCGCTACGCTATGCTACGCTACACTACACTGAGCTATGCTATGATACGAGAATTAGCTATACTATGTTGCGCTATGCTATAATGAGCTATGCTATGCTATGAGATGCGATGGCATGAAAACATTAAATCACAGTTTTAAAAAGAAAAAAGAAAAAAAAAGAATGTGTGCTACGTTACGTTACGTTACGTTAAGTTGCGTCACGTCACGTCACGTCACGCCACGTCACGTATGTATTGGTATGCCGTGCTACATTGAGCTTTGAAATGCTGTTATGCTATGCTATGCTATGCTATGCTGTGCTATGCTATGAAATGCTATGCTATGCTATGCTAGGCTACGCGATGCTGTGCTACGCTATGCTACGCTCTACTGAGCTATGCTGTGATATGAGATAAACTATGCTATGCTATACTGAGCTATGCTATGCTATGCGATGCGATGGTAACATTAAATCACTGTCTTAAAAAAACAACAAAAAACAAAACAAAAAAACACACATGCAAAAAGTAAAAAGGAAAAACGTTTTATTTCTTTGAAGATTTGTGCTACGTTACGTTAGGTTAAGTTGCGTCACGTCACGTCACGTCACGTCACAGTATGTGGTAACACTCTAGTTAGTGTTTTGTTCCTCGTCCTCACCATATAATTATATTCCTAGGTGTCGGTTCAAATATTCTCAGTATTCCTTGTTCCGTTTTCCTTGAGATGCCAGTATTCTTTTTAAAATGTCTGTCACACATGGCGACTAGAGGTGTGTGTGTGTGTGTGTGGTGTGTGTGTGTGTGTGTGTCTGTGTGTGTGTGTCTGTGTGTGTGTGTGCGTGCGTGCGTGTGCGTGTGCGCGTGTGTGTGTATCTCTCTCTCTCTCTCTCTCTCTCTCTCTCTCTCTCTCTCTCTCTCTCTCTCTCTCTCTCTCTCTCTCTCTGTGTGTGTGTGTGTGTGTGTGTGGGGGGGGGGTTAACATGATAAGTCAGCACCCACCAGGCTCACACTGGAAATAACTTTGTTTTAGCCACTTTTCTCGTAGAACGAGTATTTCCTCGAAAATTAACCAAATGCTGTAGCCACTTCATATAAAAATTAGTAATTGGTTAATATGGAATTGGACAGGGCGAGCCGTATGTCCCACCAGCCTTGCACCCGATGATTAAAAGCGGGTTTTTTTAGTTTTTTTTTGCATGACAACAAAAGTAGAGCACATTGGTTTATCATCGGGTATCTTCTTCTTCTTTTGCCTTCAATCTTTACGGCCGTCATATCAGTAATCCGGATGTGGCGATGAAGTTTGCCATCTTTGCTGGGACATTCCCTGTATGCCAGCTTTGATTGAAAATATGCAAGAGGGTTCGCTTTGCTCCAGGTCCGAGGTGTTTTTGCATTTTATTTGTGATTCCGTCAGGGCCTGGCACCTTCTTCTATTTGAGCTCTCTCAGTGCATCTTCAAGCTCATGTAGACTCAAACATTTTGTCATACAGAAGCTAATCTCTTGAGTCTGGAGCTTTATTCAATTCTTTGATCTTTTTTCTGACTTCCCCTAGTCTATCTAATGGGAGTTTGATTACACTTTCAGATTGGTAGACTTTGGCAAAGCTGTTTGCCGCTGCTTTCCCTGTGACAGCGCCTTTCTCTGTTTTGAGTTGTTTTGGATCTCTGTGTGTTGTTTTCATTCAGCATTTTTGTGAGTTGCAAAAGTTGAGTTGTGTCCTTTCTAGATTCAAGGATGAGGTTTTCTTCTGCCAGCTTGTCCAAGTTTGTTTTATCTTTTTGTCGATAATTGCTGTTTTGGCTTGGTTGTGTTTAGCGATATTTCGATTTTTTTTGGAGTTTTTTACATAATATCCCTGGCCTCACGTAGCTCTTTGTACAGTTTGTCGAGAGTGGAATTCCAGAATGGTTTTTAGTTTTCTTCCTATCAGGTTTTGTTTGCTTTACTGCATCGATGATGACAGTTGTGAAGCTGCATGCTTTTTTTTTTTTTTTTTATCAACACTCTGCTTTGAAATACAGATTTTCCTGGTGATAGAGTCAGTCAGTTTTTTAAGAGAGCCCAGTTTGCTTTTTTATAGTTCCAGCTAGGTTGTGACTTACCTTCAGTGCGATCGATTTGCTTTTTTATCTTCAGGATGACCGGCCTATGGTCACTACCTCCGAGCTACCTTCTCTGGCATTGATCTTCTGGAAGTCATCAGTGGCAATTGCAAGATCAGGGTTGCTGGTGGTTCGCCATGCTTTGGAGTAGAATGTGCGTTGGTCATCTGGTTTGTATACTAGGATAACATGGTTGCTGGTAATCCATAGGTCTACCTCTTCTCCTTTGGCATCTAGGCTTTGATACCCCCAGCTGGGAGAGTGGTTGTTGAAATCGTCTACTATAATCCAATTTTCATCATCAGGCTGAATGTCGTTAAGCTGAATCATCTTGTTTGGTGGGCTGTAGCGATTTTGCAGACAGTGATGTTCCTGTGTTGTAGAATAAATTTTGCAGTGATGTATTCTGTGTTTGCATCACTTGATCTTTCAGCTTCCACAGAGGAGAGTGTGTTCTTGACGAGTGTAACCACTGCACCCTTTGGTCGATTTTCCCGGTCTTGTCAGTGAAGTTGATAGCCTCGGACAACGAATCTATGAGAGCTGTTGAGGTGAGTCTCTTGAATACAGCAGATGTCAATGCTTTGGGTTTTGAAAAAGTTCTACAGCTCTGTCTTCTTTTGTCGCACTCATTCAGCATTCCAGTGCATCATGCGAAGTTGTTGTTGACTGGTAGCTCTACTCTACAGTCGCGGGGCCCCTTTGAGACTGGGAGCCCGGCGCCGTCCCATCCTGGCTGCGGTCAAACTGGACGTTCTAATGATGCTTGTAAGGCCACAGGATTGTAAAAGCATAGGCATCCGATTATCTCCCACGCCGTGATGGTTGATGTCTTCCAACTTCGGTGGTTGATGTTTTTACTCGGGGGTATTAAGCCTCCTCCCCAAGAATGGTTACCAGCCAAGGCTATCGAGTCCATTCCACCCGGGTGATTTATCATCTGATTTGTCCTTCTCTTAGATAACTTGTCTACCAGGACTAGTGAGTGTCATCTGCCCAATGATGTTTTTAGATTGGAATCATCTTCTCCTGGGCTAGCTGCTTGACAATACTATCGGGTCTAGCCTGCTGGAGTTTTTGGGTCAGAGATTTTCTTCTCCCAGACAGTCTTCCATGACTTACCTCCTCTGTCTGTCTGTGCTAGTTGGCCATAGCTGGGGCTGGATTAGTGAGTGTCAGACTGTGTCCATGCACACTGCACCTCTGGGTCTCCAGCTGCTCCGTTATCTCCCTCGGTCTAGCTTGGGTCCATGAGGGCCCAGTTAAAGTGGTGTGCCAAGCTGAGAGAGCAGGGGACACTGAGGGAGTCTTGTCTGTGGAGAGGTTATGTACCGGGAGGGTGGGACGTACGTGCATCTGACCTCCTTATCACCGTGTCAGGTTATCTAGCGGCTGCAGATGAAAGCGAGGGTTATAGGCCTACGCTACATTACAGCACTGCACATCACGCAGACCTGTGGTGAGGAAACCACTACACCACATCATCGAGTATAACATGTAAAATATTTGTTTATTTAAGGATTGTCTGTTATTTCTTTTACGTTCATCGATGTATGAACAAAACAGTCATCCGCGAACTGTGTGAATCGGCAAAGCCGTTCTCACATAAGTTTGCGGATGATATTTTGTGGTGTTCATATATCCAGATGAACATAAAAGATATAACAGACAACACTTATAATTAAATCTGAATCATACTTGCTAATAATAACACTAAAATTTCATACTTAGGGTATAACCCTACTGTGTTTTCCGATTTGCGGACGTATATCGGTGGTTTTACTGTCGCAAATTTAGTTTTATTGGCGTCGCGTTAGCGGAGCCAATAAAACGGTAAATTTGCTACTGCTACGTCCGCAAATCGGAAAACACAGTAGGGTTATCCCTATTCTAATTAAACTGTTTGCTTGTTGATTTTAAATAGGAAATTGTCACATTTGTAGTAAGAATAAGCCTATAAACGTCACCAGCTGGTGACGTCATTAGGCAGCCCATTAACAGACGATGAGTGGTCGGACAGTTAGCGGCTCGAACATAGATGTGTAATTTGACATATTTAATCTGCTATCATGATTAAATAACGACTAATAAAGAATAATATGTTCATTTCTGACATAAAAACCTCTCAGTATTTAACGACTTCTGTACGTAATATGAACCTACAGAAATTGTCTTTATGACGTCATTACAAAACAACCCTGTTCCTCGCTTAACCTATGACGTATTTCTGCCAGAAAATTTGCGACCGGTATATCGGCGATTTTACCACCTGAAATTTTTAGCAGGGATCCAGTCAGATTCGTTCTTACAAATGTGTTGAATTAGAATTTATTTTAAATTATTTTGGTCCATAAATAATAAAGCTCAATATAACAACTTGCCCATATAAAAATGACGTCATCAGATATTATGACGTTCCCTGACGACGTAATTTTTACGTTCATCAAGAAATGAACAAACGGGCGTCTGGACCAATGGGATGTTGACGTTATGGTGTAATGAATGTTAGGAAAATGTTATTATTCAAACATACAGATGTAGTCTTATAGGAAACCCACTCCATTGTTTTTATTAGCAGCAAATGATCTTTTATATGCACTTTCCCACAAACAGGACATTACATACCATGACTTTTGATATGCCAGTCATACGGTTTGACCACCATGTACACAGGTAGCGAAGACAACAGTTTATTTTCTCTTTTAATAATGTAATAACAACACGAGTTTATCGACACCAGGCGTATTCTAGTCAACATTCTTTTTTTTCCTTCTTTTTTTGGTGCCTAACATAAAATGATAATGGGGCGGTACATTGTCCAGTGGTAAGAGCTCGCCTGATGCGCGGTCAATTTGGCATCGATCCCCGTCGGTAGGCCCATTGGGCTATTTCTCGTTCCAGTCTGTGCACCATTATTAGTATGTCAAAGGCTGTGGTATGTGCTATCCTGTCTGTGGGATGAGACATATAAAAGATCCCTTGCTACTATTGAAAATGGGTCGTTTGTGTGCACTTTCCCACCGACAGGATAGTACGTACCACGTCATTTGATGTAACAGTCATTAATCACTGGAAGGAACGAGGAAGCCCAGTGGGTTAACTGTGATTCGATTATACAACTTACCGTACCTCCATCTGCACAAACCAAGGTGCCATCCCAAACAGTATACATGTGCTTCATTTCGTATGGCACTTTAGTTTGCGAAGATGACTTCTCCTCAGTTGAGTGCTCTACCACTGATATTCGTTTCTACCACTCTCGATACATCAGTTGAGTACTCTACCACTGATATTCGTTTCTACCACTCTCGATACCTCAGTTGAGCGCTCTACCACTGATATTCGTTTCTACCACTCTCGATACCTCAGTTGAGCGCTCTACCACTGATATTCGTTTCTACCACTCTCGATACCTCAGTTGAGCGCTCTACCACTGATATTCGTTTCTACCACTCTCGATACCTCAGTTGAGTGCTCTACCACTGATATTCGTTTCTACCACTCTCGATACCTCAGTTGAGTGCTTTACCACTGATATTCGTTTCTACCACTCTCGATACCTCAGTTGAGCGCTCTACCACTGATATTCGTTTCTACCACTCCCGATACATCAGTTGAGTGCTCTACCACTGATATTCGTTTCTACCACTCCCGATACATCAGTTGAGTGCTCTACCACTGATATTCGTTTCTACCACTCTCGATACCTCAGTTGAGCGCTTACCACTGATATTCCACTCACTCGATACCTCAGTTGAGCGCTCTACCACTGATATTCGTTTCTACCACTCTCGATACCTCAGTTGAGAGCTCTACCACTGAAATTCGTTTCTACCACTCCCGATACCTCAGTTGAGAGCTCTACCACTGAAATTCGTTTCTACCACTCCCGATACATCAATTGAGCGCTCTACCACTGAAATTCGTTTCTACCACTCCCGATACTTCAGTTGAGCGCTCTACCACTGAAATTCGTTTCTACCACTCCCGATACCTCAATTGAGCGCTCTACCACTGAAATTCGATCCTACGTCTCTCGATACCTCAGTTGAGCGCTCTACCACTGATATTCGTTTCTACCACTCTCGATACATCAGTTGAGTACTCTACCACTGATATTCGTTTCTACCACTCTCGATACCTCAGTTGAGCGCTCTACCACTGATATTCGTTTCTACCACTCTCGATACCTCAGTTGAGCGCTCTACCACTGATATTCGTTTCTACCACTCCCGATACCTCAGTTGAGTGCTCTACCACTGATATTCGTTTCTACCACTCTCGATACATCAGTTGAGTGCTCTACCACTGATATTCGTTTCTACCACTCTCGATACCTCAGTTGAGCGCTCTACCACTGATATTCGTTTCTACCACTCCCGATACCTCAGTTGAGTGCTCTACCACTGATATTTGATCCTACGACTCCCGATACCTCAGTTGAGCGCTGTACCACTGATATTTGATCCTACGACTCCCGATACCTCAATTGAGCGCTGTACCTTGAAATTCGTTTCTACGACTGACTTTACCTCGGACGAACGCTATACCACTGGCACACGTCCCTAATGCAATGGATACGAAACGACACCATTAACGGGCTTTAAAATAATGAAACAACAGTTTGTTGCCCTGAAATGCACTGCCAAGTTCCATTATACAAATACATTATTTACAGCCAGCCAGCATAATGTTCACTTAGTACCTGTAGGACTCTTTGAAGGGAGGTGCGAAAGGACGGAAATACCATTATTTATGCGTGTGTGTCGGCAGGGTTTAATCACCTTCATTGGAATGGGCGTGGAGTGGGAGTTATGTGTGTACTATACTGAGAATACTACAGGAGTGATTGTTAGATGTCATTTGTTTTATAACGACCAGCCTCGGTGCAGTCGTGGTTAGGCCATCGGTCTACAGGTTGGTAGGTACTGGGTTCGGATCCCAGTCGAGGCATGGGGATTTTTAATCCAGATACCGACTCCAAAACCTGAGTGAGTGCACCGCAAGGCTCAATGGGTAGGTGTAAACCACTTGCACCGACCAGTGTTCCATAACTTGTTAAACAAAGGCCATGGTTTGTGCTATCCCGCCTGTGGGAAGCGCAAATAAAAGGTCCCTTGCTGCCTGTTGTAAAAGAGTAGCCTATGTGGCGACAGCGGTTTTCCTTTATAAAACAGTGTCAGAATGACCATATGTTTGACGTCCAATAGCCGATGATAAGAGAAAAAAAATCAATGTGCTCTAGTGGCGTCGTTAAATAAAAAAAACTTTTGTTTTTCAAATGTATGTAACGAGTAATACGAGAACTAGATCTGTTTTTGAAACAACGTGTTTTGTTAAGATCAGTTGTTGCTAACGGAAAAAAAAAGAAGAAAGAAATGTTTTATTTAACGACGCACTCAACACATTTTATTTACGGTTATATGGCGTCAGACATATGGTTAAGGACCACACAGATTTTAAGAGGAAACCCGCTGTCGCCACTACATGGGCTACTCTTTGCGATTGGCAGCAAGGGATCTTTTATTTGCGCCTCCCACAGGCAGGATAGCACAAACCATGGCCTTTGTTGAACCAGTTATGGATCACTCGTCGGTGCAAGTGATTAAAAATTCCATGCCTCGACTGGGATCCGAACCCGGTACCTACCAGCCTGTAGACCGATGGCCTTACCACGACGCCACCGAGGCCGGTTTGTTGCTAACGTATAAGTGTGATATAGAGAATACTACACAAGTGACCGGTATAGTTAACGTTTGTTTTGTTTAACGAAACCACTAAAGCACATTAATTTATTAATTATCGGTCATTGGATGTCAGACGTTTGGTAATGTTTGACTCGTTGTCTTAGAGGAAGCCCGCTACCTTTTTTTCATTAGCAGCAAGGGATCTTTTATATGCACTTTACCACAGATAGGACAGCACATACCACGGTATTTGATATACAGGTCGTGGGGTGCTGGCTGAGTTGCCATTAGATGCAATTTATTTTATAACGAGTTGATTTAAAATGTATCTGATGAGCGAAAACAAACTTAAAATTCAACTAAAAGTTAGAGTTGGCGCTTCATATTTAAATGACCGGCTGGTAGGTACTGGGTTCGGATCCCAGTCGAGGCATGAAAATTTTAATCCAGATATCGACTCCAAACCCTGAGTGAGTGCTCCGCAAGGCTCAATGGGTAGGTGTAAACCACTTGCACCGACCAGTGATCCATAACTGGTTCAACAAAGGCCATGGTTTGTGCTATCCTGCCTGTGGGAAGCGCAAATAAAAGATCCCTTGCTGCCTGTCGTAAAAGAGTAGCCCATGTAGTGGCGACAGCGGGTTTCCTCTAAAAAAAATCTGTATGGTCCTTAACCATATGTCTGACGCCATATAACCGTAAATAAAATGTGTTGAGTGCGTCGTTAAATAAAACATTTCTTTCTTTCTTTTCATATTTAAATAGGGGCGGGTCGTAGCCCAGTGGTAAAGCGCTCGCTTGATGCGCGGTCGGTTTAGGATCGATCCCCGTCAGTGGGCCTATTGGGCTATTTCTCGCTCCAGCCAGTGCACCACGACTCGTACATCAAAGGCCGTGGTATGTGCTATCCTGTCTATGGGATAGTGCATATAAAAGATCCCTTGCTAATCGAAAAGAATAGCCCATGAAGTGGCGACAGCGGGTTTCCTCTATATCTGTGTGGTCCTTAACATATGTCTGACGCCATATATAACCGTAAATAGATTGTTTCGATTTGTATAGGTAATGCGTCATTGCTGGTGTGCTTCTATTAAAAAAACTGTTCAAGCACGCCTGTTGTGGGAACAATATTTAACTTCACCAGAGAGGGAGTGAACCGTTTGGATTTGGTTTGCAGATCGTCAGTACGGAGCAACCAATCACAACTTGTTTTAACTATTAACAATATATTTTTTTTAATGTTTTATTTAACGACGCACTCAACACATTTTACTTACGATTATATGGCGTCAAACATATGGTTAAGGCCCATACCGATTATGAGAGAGGAAACCCGCTGTCGCCACTTCATGGGCTACTCTTTTTCGATTAGCAGCAAGGGATCTTTTATATGCACCATCCCACAGACAGGGTAGTAGATACCACGGCCTTTTAGTGGCCGAAATTATTGTTAGGTATAAGCTTCTGTGACAAATTAAATAAAAACATTAGAACGACCTGGGCCTCGTTCCATGAAGCGATCTTAGCCCTAAGATCACCGTAACTTCATAGATAACATATGCATTTAAGGTGATCTTAGCGCTAAGATCGCTTCTTGGGACGGGGCCCAGGAACTCGCTTATTTTAAAATAATAATAATAATAATAATAATAATATTAATAATAATAATAATAATAATAATAATAATAATAATAAATACTAATACTAATACTAATACTAATATTAATAATAATAAAAAATCTAACGTTTGTCTTCTTTTTTTCTTTTTTCTTTTTTTAAAAAAACAAGGATCCATTTAATTTCCGGAAACATGCGGTTACGTCTTGTCGTTTCATGATGCCATAATAAAACCTGGTTAAAAGTACATGTCAAGCTGACCTTTTTCTTCCAAACGCATTGTTTCTATTTTTCTCCTCCTTACCGTTTCAGAAATGCCCCAGGGACGTGTGAAGCCATGGCGCTGCGGTTTGAAGCTTCTGTGACTCTTCTTCTCATACTTGGGCTGACGTCCTCAGAAGGTTTGTACTTCATCACTGCAGAGGGCGGGAGTAGCCTAATGGGCCCACCGACGGGGATCGATCCTAGACCGACCGCGCATCGAGCGAGCGCTTTACCACTGGGCTAAAAGGAAGGGAGGAAATGTGGGGTAGGATCGATCCCCGTCGGTGGGCCCATTAGGCTACTTCTCGCTCTAGCTAGTTCACCACGACTGGTATATCAAAGGCCGTGGTATGTGCTATCCTGTGTGGGATGGTGCATATAAAAGATCCCTTGCTACTAATGGTAAAACGTAACGGGTTTCCTCTCTAAGACTATATGTCAAAATTACCAAATGTTTGACATCCAATAGCCGGTGATTAATAAATCAATATGCTCTAGTGGTGTTGTTAAACAAACAAAAACATTTTATATGTCAAAATTACCGAATGTTTGACATCCAGTAGCCGATGATTGATAAATCAATGTGATCTAGTGGTGTTGTTACACAAAACAAACTTTTTCATTACGACAGAGTCCACTGACATTTCACCTGCTAAATCATAAGCGTACAAGAGAGGGGTGGGGGGCAGGGTGGTGACATGCCTCTCCCCCCCCCCCCCCACCGTGCTGGAGCAAATCTTCAAATTCGGGCAAAAATGATAGAGATATTCGAGGACAATATGTTGCGCTCAGACCTTTTTGCCATGTATTTCCACCATTCAACCCACAAAATTCGTCTGCAACCCTATATAGCTGTTTGGTAGGCCTAGTAATGCTAATATGAATAAATGTTGTTATCCACATTCTGGCATTTTCCCTTTAATTCGGGCAAAAACCAACACATGGGAGCCCGTACGCCTATATGCTAAATGACCCAATAACATGTTGTATAGAAATCTGTACATTCAGGTGCGAAGCGATAAATAAGAAAAATAACTCTGTTCGTATGTAGCTAACATAACCTACTTAAAATATTTTCTAAACAGATTATGGCATCGCGTGTTGAATAGAAACAGCCCCGCCCCGGAGTCGGTCACTGGCGAAGCCAGAGGCTGAATCCGGGGCGGGCGTGCCTGAACCTTAGTGGATAGGGGCACGTAAAATGAGTTGCCCATTGCCCATAGAAACAGGGGGCGGGATATAGCCCAGTGGTACAGCGTTCGCTCGATGCGCGGTCGGTGTGGGATCGATTCCCGTCGGTGGGCCCATTGGGCTATTTCTTGTTCCAGCCAGTGCACCACGACTGGTGTAACAAAGCCCGTGTCTGTGGGATGGTGCATATAAAAGATCCCTCGCTGCTAACGGAAAGAGTAGCCCATGAAGTGGCGACAGCGGGTTTCCTCTCTCAATATCTGTATGGTCCTTAACCCTATGTCTGACGCCATATAACCGTAAATAAATTGTGTTAGAGAACGTTTCAAAACGCCATGGAGTGTTCGAATCAACTCAGCTTGCAGTTGCGTTTTAAAGAGAGTATTTACCGAGAACGCTGGCTTCTGCTCTCTTAATTATATTATTTTAGTTTTCTCCTACTCAACAGGGGAAAAAGTCGCTATTTTTTTTTTTTTGAGGGGGTATTTGTTGTTTTGGTTTTTGGTTTTTCGGGGGTATTTTTTTTTTTTTTGGGGGGGGGGGTATTTTTGGTTGTTTTGTTTTTTGGGGGGGGGATATTTTTTGTTTTTTGTTTTACGCTTCATGTAAAAAATTGAATTGACATAAAGAAACCAATTAAAATTATTGGCAAACTTTAGCGGTGCTCGCTGTTGCAGAACGCAGACAAAGCTAGCACTAACGGGAGTTTCGTAACGCCACGTCGGAGCGCTCTCGGCGGGAAGATCATGAATTTGTATTTGTTATTACGTCGTCTGTGTTGTCGGATTTGCAATACATTATCTCCTAACCATTTCCTTCAATTGAATTCCAGCCACGCGCAAACAGTGTAGTTCGTTGCGTTATTTGCCAAAGTAAACAGTCATTATTCGCGGCTATATAAAGAGCAACGTCTATTTTTGACCAGAACGTGAGGTCAATAATCACACGGTTTTGTTGGATGGGCGCTTCGAGTAGAGAAATGTGGCACGGTAATGGATGTTTTAATTCTCTTTTAAAAGCGCATTTTTTCTTCTGTTTAACGCTGCAGCGACATTTAAGGAACAATTGATGACATTTACCGATTCATGCATTGAATATTAACTTCTGAACAGTTCGTTGTGTGCAGTGCTTTTACAAAAAACATAAATTAATAATTAGAAAAAAACAGCATGCAGATAGTAGGCGTACGGGCTTTCAGCTGAATTTTGCCAAATTAAACACAATATGTCCGAATTAGGATAACAGCTATTCATATTAGCATTACGCCAAATGGCTATTTAATATAGGGTTGCAAACGAATCACTGTGCATTTTTACATAGATTACTACTAATATTGTGGGTATAATGATGGAAATACATAGTGAAAAGGTTTCAGGCTAGTCCGAATGGACGTAGAAAGAAAGTGGTTCTTTCTACAATCTGATTAAAATTAGCTCTAATGGGTCTCGCCAGTAGATCTAACAGCATCGCATGGACTCCCATGTCCAGGTGATATGTCATCTATAAATAACATATAAAAATCGACCAATTACACTTCGCCTTTTATAACGTTATTCGGGAGCATACAAATTCTAAAAATATCGGTCGAGACTATTTATGCAATAGGCGAACTTGATGGTCTATTTCAACATTGACAAAACAAGGGGAAAAGTGCAGTAATAAACGGATTATCCAAACAGATTTTATGGCTATACTATCACGGGTTTATTTTCCGTCATGAAACGAATTTTATATAAAATTTTATATTGAAATTAGTTTCCGGCATACTTCGTAATTCACCCGAATCATTTCGTATACCCTCGGCATAATCCCGAATGTTTTCAAATTCTTTTCAAATAACTGGCATGATTTTGCAAGTAAGGTTTTGATTGCGTCATTATTAACAAAATAAATCTTCCAACGAAAAACCTTCAAACCTTTCTCCGACATTTTAAATTTGCTAAATAGAGAGAAGCAACTCGCCTTGCACATTAAAGAAAGTTTTGACTTAAAGGGACATTCCCGAGTTTGCTGCATTGTAAGATGTTTCCGACTAATAAAATATTTCTACGATTAAACTTACATATTAAATATATTTTCTTGTTTAGAATATCAGTGTCTGTATATTCAATGTGTTTCTGGTCGTCTTAATATTTGTAAGAAGTCCAAACTTGACTTTGTCTTCAAATAATTTCGTACGTACGAACAAATAATTTTTAGGAAATATAATGAAATTTAACCTAGTACAAATATTAGAACGATCAAAAACACATTTAATACACAGTCACTAATATTTTATGTAGAAAAATATATTTGATATGTAATTACAGTCGTCAAAAGGTCTCTGTTAGTCGATAACATCTTAAAAATTGCAGCAAACTCAGGAATGTCCCGCCCTGCACTAGGATCAGGATTTTGCCAAATTATCTATCTTTTTTGCCCCAATTTGAGGATTGGCTTCAACTAGGGGGTTGGGGCTATAGTATTCTTTATTTCACAAATACAGTGTAAACTAGCGAAATATGAGATTCTGAGTTTTGATAATGCGCCTTTATAACATTAAAATTAATTTTCTTACCACTGAGTGCCACTCTCCGATATCCGTTAAGGGGCCTTCATACTGGATGCATCTCGTGTGTGCCGTTTTGAATTTTTTTATTTAACGATGCACTCAAAACATTTTATTTACGGTTATATGGCGTCAGACATATGGTTAAGGACCATAACAGATACTGAGAGAGGAAACCCGCTGTAGCCACATCATGGGCTACTCTTTTCGATTAACAGCAAGGGATCTTTTATATGCACCATCCCACAGACAGGGTAGTACATGCCACGGCCTTTGATATACCAGTCATGGTGTGGTGCACTGGCTGGAACGAGAAATAGCCCAATGTGCCCACCGACGAGGATCGACCCCACACCGACCGCGCATCGAGCGAACGCTGTAGGTAGTACTAAACCAAATAACTTCCGGCTGGGTCAAAGTTCGAAGTGCACAAAACTTTTGATAGAGAAGTGAACACCACAAGTCCTGTGATTGGTTATAAATGTGTGTTGGTTGTAAAAAAATAATAGTTTCATCTGGGTAAAACAAATATGCAATTTTATTTCATCTAGTACCAATGTGTCAAGTAGCCTTGTGCTTGAAACATGTATGGGGTACCTGTCAAAAAAAAAGTACTCGAATTTTGTGCGGAACTAGGGTAGTCATAGACGCTACCCGTTATCTCAGAGACAAGCAGCTTGACCCCCATTTTTTTCTGATTCACTTTAAGTGTGAGGGGTGGTAGTATTTATATCCGTGGCGTTTATGTTGATTGATACGCTGCAGGTAGGTTTTTTGGCCACATATGTTACTATTGTCGTCTATGGGATTTGATTTGGTAGTATACACCCTAGACCACTGGGCTACGTCCTGCCCCGCAACACGAATAAATGCATCAATGAAGTTATTGGATGTTTAACGACACACCAGCACAAAACATACACCCGGGTCAAACAAAGTTAAATAGAAATCTACATGTATATGAATGAATGAATAAATAAGCTCACTGCAATGCATTTTTTATATTAAAATAGTAGCCGTGTTTGTAATATTACATCACTGTGACTTTCAAATGCAAAGTACACAGCAGTATGGTGAGTTAATTAAAACTATAGGTGTGTTTGTATTTTGTATTATTAAACGATGACCGGCCTCGGTGGCGTCGTGGTTAGGCCATCGGTCTACAGGCTGGTAGGTACTGGGTTCGGATCCCAGTCGAGGCATGGGATTTTTAATCCAGATACCGACTCGAAACCCTGAGTGAGTGCTCCGCAAGGCTCAGTGGGTAGGTGTAAACCACTCGCACCGACCAGTGATCCATAACTGGTTCAACAAAGGCCATGGTTTGTGCTATCCTGCCTGTGGGAAGCGCAAATAAAATATCCCTTGCTGCTAGTCGGAAAGAGCAGCCCATGTAGTGGCGACAGCGGGTTTCCTCTCAAAATCTGTTTGGTCCTTAACCATATGTCTGACGCCATATAACCGTAAATAAAATGTGTTGAGTGCGTCGTTAAATAAAGCTTTTTTTTTCTTTTCTTTAGTAAATGGTATAATACGGCGATGCGAGATTTTGACTGTGAAAACTGTAGTTGTGTTGGTATTATGCATTAGTAAGTGAAGAAGAAGGAACTGTTTTATTTAACGACGCACTCACACATTTCGTTTACGGTTATATGGCGTCAGACATATGGTTAAGGATCACATAGATATTGAGGAAGGAAACCCACTGTTGCCACTTCATGGGCTACTCTTTTTGATTAGCAGCAAGCGATCTTTTATATGCACCATCCCGTAGACAGGATAGCACAAACCACGGCATTTGATGTACCAGCAGTGGTGCACTGGCTGGAACGAGAATAGCCCAATGAGCCCACTGACGGGAATCGATCCCAAACCGACCGCGCACCAACAGAGCGCCTTACCGCTGGGCTACGTCTCGCCCTTCATAATATGGTAATGCGAGATTTCGACTTTATTAAATTAGTTATATTTGTACTTTGCAGTAGTAAATGATGGAGTGGGGGTGGGGGTGGTAGTGTGGGGGGGTGGGTGGGAGTGGGGGGTGGGGGTGGGAGTGGGGGGTGGGGGGGGTGAGGGGGGTGGAGGGGAGAGACGTAGCCCAGTGGTAAAAACGCTCGCTTGACGCGCTGTCGATCTAAGATCGATCCCGTCGGTGGTCCATTGGACTATTTCTCGTTCCAGCCGATACATCACGACTGGAATATCAAAGGTCGTGGTCTGTGTTACACTGTCTGTGCGATGGTGCATACAAAAGACCCCTTGCTGCTTATGAAAAAAAAATGTAGCGGGTTTCCTCTCTGGGACTATATTAGACTAAATTACCAATGTTTGACATCCAATAGCCGATGGTTAATAAATCAATGTGCCCTAGTAGTGTCATTAACCAAAACAATTTTTTTTTTTAACTTTAACGTACATATTTAATGCAAAAAAGACTATATGTAGGAATTACCAAATGTTTGACACCCAATAGCCAATAATTAATACATCAATTCAGTCTGGCGGTGTTCTTAAAGAAACACAAACTTCTAGTAAATGATTGTGAGGCGACACTGAACCTTTAAAAAATATAGGTAAAATGTAACCCTCGGAGGGTATTTTCTGATGAACCACGACAACAGCCGGACTCATTATTGAAGGAATTCCAGTCAGAGACAATGCAGCCTCCCAGACTTGTCTGTGAATGTCACGGGTCCCCCTTTGGATGCGCTCTTAATAAAAGAACATCTATCGATTTTCACAGCATTTCTGTTTGGCCTCAAGGCGTAGCATAAAAACACAGCGGCTTGTCAAGGAAAAACTCTTCTGTGTCTTGAGTGACTCGGATCTCCTTGACCAATTCCGCGAATCGTCACCTCGGACGTACGGCAATCGACGTTGTTTAGAGTCTCAGTAAATCCAGCCGTTTGTTTCGAGATGTATGTGTTTATCGAGACTATAGTCCTTCCCACACGGAACCGAACGACGCTATTTATTTTTGAGCACATTGATTTTCAAATTGCACACACACAATGTTGTTGTTTTTTCTTCTTTTTTTTAAAGTAATTTTTACCTTTTCTTTTTACGTCAATCCAAACTGAAATTAATACAATAAAACATTTTTGTAGGAGGATGGGACACATATATATATATGACCTTTACCTTCAGTGGCCATTATATATCATTTATCTTACAACGAGTATTTAAGCGTGTTTGATACATTATTGAACGTGAATTAATTTGTCATGTACTAAACCAAATAACTCCCGGCTGGATCAAAGTTCGAGGTGCACCCAGCTTTTGATAGAGAACTGAACACCACAAGTCCAGTTATTGGTGATAAATGTGAGTGTGTTGGTTGTAAAAAGAAATAGTTTCATCTGGGCAAAAAATGTATGCAATTTTCTTTCATCTAGTACCAATGTGTCAAGTAGCTTTTGCTTGAAACATGTATGGGGTACCTGTAAAGAAAAAAAGTACTCGAACTTTGTGCGGAACTAGGGCAGTCATAGAAGCTACACTTTATCTCAGAAATGAGCAGCTTGACCCCCATTTTGTTTCTGATTCACTTTAAAGGTGAGGATTGGTAGTATTTATATCCGTGGCGTATATGTCGATTGATACGTTGCGGGTAGGAGTTTTAGCCACATGTGTTACTATTGTCGTCAATGGGATTTGATTTGATACATTCTATACCACTTGGGCTTCAGCCATGTCTGTCACGGGTCTGATCTCCGTATAGCCAGCGATCTGATCCGGGACAGAGATACTTTATTAATAAATGGTATCTGGCAGTCATTGACCGGCCTCGGTGGCGTCGTGGCAGGCCATCGGTCTACAGGCTGGTAGGTACTGGGTTCGGATTCCAGTCGACGCGTGGGATTTTTAATCCAGATACCGACTCCAAACCCTGAGTGAGTGCTCCGCAAGGCTCAATGGGTAGGTATAAACCACTTGCACCGACCAGTGATCCATAACTGGTTCAACAAAGGCCATGGTTTGTGCTATCCTGCCTGTGGGAAGCGCAAATAAAATATCCCTTGCTGCTAATCGGAAGAGTAGCCCATGTAGTGGCGACAGCGGGTTTCCTCTCAAAATCTGTGTGGTTCTTAACCATATGTCTGACGCCATATAACCGTAAATAAAATGTGTTGAGTGCGTCGTTAAATAAAACACTTCTTTCTTTCTTTCTAGCAGTCATTGATGTAGTATTACATATCTGACATATCCTCAACTATCATGGTTTGAAACAAATGTATACGTCTTTTAGAACTGAAACTTAGCTACAGCCATTGTTCTTGAAGTTACTTGTGCGTCACAGTGCAGTCAGTTTCTTCAAGTTAATGTATACGTCACAGTGCAGTCAGTTTCTTCAAGTTAATCTATACGTCACAGTGCAAACAGTTTCTTCAAGTTAATATATACGTCACAGTGCAGTCAGTTTCTTCAAGTTAATCTATACGTCACAGTGCAACCAGTTTCTTCAAGTTAATCTACACGTCACAGTGCAACCAGTTTCTTCAAGTTAATTTATACGTCACAGTGCAATCAATTTCTTCAAGTTAATGTACACGTCACAGTGCAATCAATTTCTTCAAGTTAATTTACACGTCACAGTGCAATCAATTTCTTCAAGTTAATCTATACGTCACAATGCAATCAATTTCTTCAAGTTAATCTATACGTCACAGTGCAACCAGTTTCGTCAAGTTAATCTATACGTCACAGTGCAACCAGTTTCGTCAAGTTAATTTATACGTCAAAGTGCCATCAATTTATTTCGATCGTGTGTTTTTTTCATTGTATAGCATGGCTGTCGCGACCGGGTTAATACCTCTGGGCAGCCAGTCGTTAAAGTTAAAGAGTTAAATTTTGTTTTGTTTAACGACACCACTAGAGCACCTGGATTTATTAATCATCGCCTGTTGGATGTCAAACATTTGGTAATTTTGAAAAAAATTGTCCTTGACAGGAAATCCGTTTTTTGAATATTGAAATCTGACATTACTTAGACGTTATTGTTTAGATTATCCAGTTCCGTATATCCGACGTGTTTCTGGTCATCCTGGTCAGATGTTTAGCAGGGTGGGGTGGTGTTGGGTGTGTGGGGTGGGGTGGGGTGGGGGTCTAGACTGACGACTAAAGTTTATAGAGGGGTCGAGTCATGCTGGTGTTTCTAATAACAAACCGACCGAGCATCAAGCGAGCGTTTTACCATTGGGCTACATCCTTCTTCCAGTCAGTGATACGCCTTCAAACCGATAACGTAGCCCAGTGGTAAAAGCGTTCGCTTGATGTGCGGTCGGTCTGGGATCGATCCGCGTCGATGGGCCCATTGAGCTATTTCTCGCTCCAGCTAGTATATCAAAGGCCGTGGTATGTGTTTTCCTGTCTGTGGGATGGTGCATATAACAGATACCTTGCTGCGAATCGAAAAAAGTAGCCCATGAAGTGGCAACAACGGGTTTCCTCTCTCAATATCTGTGTGGTCCTTAACCATATGTCCAACGCCGTATAACCGTATATAAAATGTTTTGAGTGCGTCGTTAAATAATAATAATATACAAAATAATTTTAAAACACAAACACATTTCAAGCCGATAATACATGTATATGTGTCATTGGTATGTGTTACCAAAAGTAACGAATGGTGTTCTCACCTATGGGTGTTTATGAAATCTAAGTTATCGCAGTGCATAATATAAACATTTTTCTAATGATTATTGAGCCATTTTATTCCTTTCCATACATCCAAGGGGAAAAAATCCCCGATAGTCTAGAAAGCGTTCCGTGACGCTATCATGCGCTTGCGTCAATTGAACGAAGATGATGGTGATAACTAGTTTAACGTGCCCATATACCATTAGGGTTTCGAACACGCCCATCCCGAGTCCGACCTCCGATAAGATCTGTGGCCTGACTCGGAATGGAGGGGGGGGGGGGGGGGGGGGGGGGTTGGTTAGAGTTGAAAATGGGCAGAATTTTCAAAATGGCAATTAGTAAAAAAAAAGTTAATAGAATAAATAAAAAAAACATTAAAAAGTTACAAGCCAAAAATAAAAAGAATTGACAGCTCGGCCGAATATTTATATAATTTGGAGCATTTTAGAAGGACAGTCCAAAATTAAATAAGAGAAAGAAGAGAGGATCGGACTATTTAATAATATTTAAAAAAAAGATGTAATTTCGACAAAATTTTGAACGCAGATCTAAAGGTTTAAAGTCCGATCGATATGCCCACGTGAGTGGCCTCGTTAAGGCCGTTTGGGTGCACAGCTTATAGAGACGAGATGGGTTGCATCCCGTCAAGAAAACCCCTAGATTGACAGTCGATAGATGTTGAAGGTGTAGTGCTGTGCTGAAATACAGATCTTGAGAAGCCGGATTCGTCGGAACGAGAGAGAGTATCAGACTAGGATATAGTCCAGTCGTCATGGGTTGGTATAGTGGTGCGGACGGGGCTGACTCCGGAGGATACGAGATGGTATCACTATAAAGCAAGGTAAAGTCTAGAAAAAGAGTAGATGGGGCCGACCCCGCTTCCTATTTCTTCTTAGAGTGGGGCGGTCAATCTTCCAGTGCTGCTAGGACAGGCTCGGACATGTAGAAACTAAACGCGAACAACCGTGGTGTTCTGCAGAATGGCCATCATACGAGTCACGAAAAAAACAAGTCGACAGTCAGACGGAGAAATGACGTGGAGGCAAGGAATCTCGCTAAAAAAGAATCCAAACTGGTGGTGCAGGCTGTCGAAACGAGAAGCGTTCCAACGTTCAATCAGTTCCAATGGCCGCATACATCCCAGTAGAAAACTTCATTTCGCAGACAAAAACAACGAAATGAAGGATCCCCAAGTCGAGCACACGAAAGCACGTGCAGTGTGCACAAGCAAAACAAACACGTCTTACCGCGTCGAGCTCCAGACTGGGAATGATTGAACGAAGAATTAAAGAAAATGTATTCGAAAGAGGTTTTCGGAATGTCTTGTGACTTCACTCGGAACTCCTTGCACCAGTTCCACGAATCAAACCCCGGACGCACGACAGCCAGAAACAGGTTGGAGTCTCTGTTAGTCCACCTTGCTGAAAAAGTCTGAATTACCCAGACTAGCTATCAATTATACAGTTAGGAATGCCAACATTACTAGGTGACCGCGAACTACTTTTGACGGCCGTATTAGCCTATACGTACCTCACCGGTACTTGTGTGGATAACTGAAATAAGGCATTATTTAGATTTTATTTGGTTAGATTATCTAGTTCCGTACATCATACGTGTTTCTGGTCATCCTGGTTTTTCTAATACTAAAAAAATTCATTTTTTATATCTTTATAAAAACACGTACCTCTGAGAAATAACGGTTATTGAGATGAGCTCTAATCTATTTTTAGAGGGTATTTCTCCTTTTCGACGTCACAGACTCTTGTTTCAATCTGTTGTAACTTTATCCAGATGTTTTGCATGTTTGTAGACTAACATAACCTAGTTTCTATTTTCACGAGTAGAAACTAGGGTCTGCGTCTTTAAAAAAAAACTAAGGGGCGGGACGTAGCCCAGTTGTAACGCGCTCGCTAGATGCGCGGTCGGTTTGGGATCGATCCCCGTCGGAAGGTGAGGGGGGGGGGGGGGGCTATTGGGCTATTTCTCGTTCTAGCCAGTTCACCACGACTGGTATATCAAAGGCCGTGGCATGTGCTATCCTGTTTGTGGGATGGTGAATGTAAAAGATCCCTTGCTGCATTAGGAAAAATGTAGTGGGTTTCCTCTGATGACTACGAGTCATAATTACCAAATGTTTGACATCCAATAGCCGATGATTAATTAATCAGTGTGTCCCAGTATAAACAAAACAAAACTTCTTAAAAAAAACTAAGTTACTGTCATAAGATATATATATATATATATATAATATATATATTAATATATATATATATATATATATATATATATATGTATATATATGTATATGTATATGTATATGTATATGCATATTATGTATGTATGTATGTATGCATATATATATATACATGTATTATATATATATATATATATATATATATATATATATATATATATATATATATATATATATATATATATATATATATATATGTATGTATGTCTGTATGTCTGTGTGTGTGTGTGTGTGTATGTGTGTGCGTGCGTGCGTGCGTGCGTTGTGTGTGTGTGTGTGTGTGTGTACACCTGAAACTTAATTAAAGCTCCAACTAGTTTTGACCTTATACATCGCAAGTAATTCTTAACATTTCGTGAATACAAAACACTCCTAATGTTGAGTGTTTGCAGAGGACATCAATATTTAACGTGCTGTAGGGAAGAAGACAAAAAAATTAATTATACATCCCATAATTCCTGTAAGTAATGGCTAGATGTACTTTCATACTGTATTGTAAACTGACTGCGAGTGTGTTCTGTATTGTGATTGGTTAATTACATTCTTTTTTCGGGATCAAATAGACAATAACACCCGGAAAGCTAATGACGTCAAAAATGACATTTGCGGGATCAAATAGACAATAACGCCCGGAAAGCTAATGACGTCAAAAATGACATTTCCTGGATCAAATAGACAATAACACCCGCAAATCTAAAAACTCCATATGGTTATCTCCTAATTTTATTTTACATTTTATTTTTGTGTGCATAAGGTGAGACTCAGATAAAACATCAGTCTGTTTATCTATCTATCTATCTATCTATCTATCTATCTATCTATCTGTCTCTCTGTATGTCTGTCTGTCTGTCTGTCTGTCTGCCTGTCTGCCTGCCTGCCTGCCTGCCTGCCTGCCTGCCTGTCTGTCTGCCCCCCCCCCTCTCTCTCTGTCTCTGTCTGTGTATATCTGTATATCTGTTTGCCTATCTATCTATCTATCTATCTATCTAACTGTCTGTCTGTCTATATATATCTAACTGTCTGTCTGTCTGTCTGTCTAACTGTCTGTCTATCTATCTAACTGTCTGTCTGTCTGTCTATCTATCGGTCTCTCTGGAAATGTATGGCAATTAACTCTGCAGCTGGAATCACACCGATGTGCTTCTCATAAGTAATTTATTCACGCCATCTCGGTGAATACCCAGCAGATACAGAAAATGTAAAAACAAATTTAATATCAGGTTTAAACTCCATTGGCACGGAGAATTACTTGTAAGCGCCTTTATGGATGCGATGCATTTCAGGCGGTGCTTAATTAATTTCCAGGTGTGCGTGTGTGCGTGTGTGCGTGGATGTATGTATGTGTGTGTGTGGATGTATGTGTGTGTGTGTGGATGTGTGTGTGTATGTGGATGTGTGTGTGTCTGTGTATGTTAGTGTGTGTGTGTATGTGTGTGTGTGTGTGTTTGTGTGTGTGGATGTGTGTGTGTGTCTGTATGTATGTGTGTGTGTGTATGTATGTGTGTGTGTTTATGTGTGTGTATGTGTGTGTGTCTGTGTGTGTGTGTGTGTGTGTGTGTGTGTGTATATACTCTTCAAAAACGTAGTACTTCTCAACTGGATATAAGCATGAAAATAAATAAAATCAGTGAAAAAGAAATTATACTCTTCAAAAAAGTAGGGGAACTCTAATAAGAATTTACAATTGCCAAAAGTGTAAGGTATATTAGCTGTGGGGAATGGTTATATGATAATAGTGAATTAATTGGGCAAACATTACATCTGGTAGTATTACAGTAGATCTTGAAAGACGATTGTGGTCAGAAGTGAAATTTCAAAGTTGACGGTTTTTTATCAGTAAACCACAAATTCAAACAATACAAATGACTAAAACCAAAACAATAACAACTGTATGAACAACAAAATGAAAAAGATTGACAGAAATAATGCTCCACAGTGATTAATCGACCTTCCTGGAAATTGTCAAAATCGAGAATGACACCCCACGCACGTGTACGGGGCAACTACGTGATACATGCGCAAACTGTGGAATGTGTTTCGGTGTGTTGATAAACAGACCTGAATGTTCTTTACTAGGATGTCTGTGGTCAAAACATATGTTTTAATATTTCAGGTACCCCTACTTTTTTTGAAGAGTATATATATATATAAATATACTGACGCAATGACATAACGTACTAGTACACCTCTGTGTACTAACCTGTTGTATTTAATATACCATTATCAGCAATACTGCACTTTATTACATAATGAGAATATATCTGTATTCTTATTGGTCGAAAACCAGTCACATGACCGTCCGTAAATAGTGGTATTGCCCTGAGACGGTCTCACCGGTCCATCAAAAGTGATATTGCCCTGGGAGATTTAACCAATGAAAATGAAGAAGAGACAAAATTCTATCCAATTAATGAGTAGGTAACGTAATGCAACGTCAACTGCTAATAATTCTAATGTAAACAAGCACAGACTTGTGACAAAACCTTTTGCTGTCCTTCAACAAAATGATAACATCTATAGTCATACGGACTTTAATTCGGCAAATACAACAATAACAAGGTCAGCATTTCCAAATGCAGTTAAATTCGGCACTCTCAGGATTTTATGTTACAAATAAAAAGAAAAATGCATTTGGAGGTAATCGGTAACTGTTCAGTATAAATGTATTTTCAGATTTACTACATTTTGTGTTTTATTTTGCTTTTAATATGATTTTGACATGCTTGCTTGTTATAATGTCTCGAATTTGATTTTTGTCTTGGTAATGTTTCAACTGTTTATTTCCGCTTTCCTCTGCGTGTCATACAACGTCATAGGATTACGTGACGTCATTAAATCCCATCGTTATAAGGCATTGCGTGAAATTATAAGGGTTGGCGTGTTTCAATTCTGATAAACAAAGCAGGAATGTACGAATCTTATGGATGATATTATGTAATAAAACAATTATTGACCACATTTCGGGCAATATCATGTTTTATGGACCGAAGAAATCAATATCAATTTCTTCGGTCCATAAAACATGATATTGCCCTCAATGACGGTCAATAATTGATAAGAATCGCACTATTGAATTTTTTTTTATGTCCGTCGAGTAATTCCATCATCCCATTGAATCTGGCAGAAATCTATAGTTCTTTGTACAGGTATTTTATAAAACTACCTGTCGTTAATTCTAATGGATGTTCAGCGTGTAGTTACGAGTCTGAATGGTGCACTATCAGATGACATGTTGGTTTGTGATTACGATATTAAGTATATTATATTCTCTAATAATGAAACCTGTAATGGAAAAAACATACGTATGACGAATAATAGTAATTATTTGTTCTGGCTCTGTATGTCTCAATCTATCCTCATCTCTCTTTCTGTTTCCGTACGTCTCTTTCTCTGTTCATAACTAATTATTTTCTCTTCCCTTCTATTCACTCTCCCTACATCAAAACCTGCAGTTGCCCACGATAATCGGCAATGCCGTTTGATTTTCAATTCTTCACGGCACCTTTTCGCTGTAGACTATATTCGATTTTTCCCCACAGCATTTTTGTTTTTGCCATAGATATATTTTTTTAATTACTGGAGTAGCTACATTCACCCTTTATCTTTCCACCCAGCTCTCTCTCTCTCTCTCTCTCTCTCTCTCTCTCTCTCTCTCTCTCTCTCAAACTGTGTCTATCTCTCACTCTCGCTCTCTCACTGTCTCTCATCTGTCTGTCTGTCTGTCTGTCTCTCTCTCTCTCTGTCTCTCCTCCCATAGCATATACGATAACACACACACACACACACACACGAACGCATGCGCATACACACACACGAACGCACGCGTGCACACGCATACATCCACACAAATGCACGCACGTTTTTATATTTCAGGTTTCCCATCTTTTTCTGAAGAGTATATATATAAATATATTGACGCAATGACATAACGTACTAGTACACCTCTGTACTAACCCGTTGTATTTAATATACCATTATCAGCAATACTGCACTAAATCGCACTATTGAATTTGATTTTATGTCCGTCGAGTAATTCCATCATCCGATTGAATCCGGCAGAAATCCATAGTTCTTTGTACAGGTATTTTATAAAACTACCTGTCGTTAATTCTACTGGATGTTCAACGTGTAGTTACGAGTCTGAATGGTGCACTATTAGATGACATGTTGGTTTGTGATTACGATATGAAGCATATTATGTTCTCTAATAATGAAACCTGCACTGGAGAAAACATACGTATGACGAATAATGGTAATTATTTGTTCTGTCTCTGTACGTCTCAATCTGTCTCTGTCTCTCTGTCTCTGTCTCTCTCTCTTCCCATAGCATATACAATAACACACACACACACACACACACACACACACACGAACGCACGCGCATACACATACACGAACGCACGCGCAAACACGCACACAAATACACGCATGCACACACAAACACGCACGTGTACGTACACACACACACATAATCACTGACGTACGTTTGCACGCATACATACGCACACCCACGAACAACAGTAACGAAAAATTCTACCATGTATAACCTGAAAAGAAAAGACAAACTAAGAGACTGAAAAACATGATACAGACTAAAAGACTAACAGACGATAGCATCGACTAACAGTGATAAATAGGGCAGTAATGAAATTCCGCCATGGTTCTCCTGCCCTCCATTATTCCTGGGACAATGTATCGGCTATCGGCGGCGTTTGATCTTTGATTTCTGCGGCCATCACACCTGATCCCAAACCAGACGGCTTACTAACCCGCTCCCTGGCGGCCGTTTTCCTCGAAGCCGATTGGACGACAGTTCAGTTATCTCTCATTTGGTTTCGGTATTACATTCCGTGTCATCACGCATATCGGACCGATCCGGCGACATCCGGATGGATTCGGGAGATCAATGCCAGACATAACGCAATTAAGGAAGTCGCTCTATATATTACTAGTATCTAGTTAAGGCCGTGGATAGGCGGAGTCACACACACACGCTAAAAAAAAAAAAAAAGATAGAAAAGAGAAATAAAAAGGAGAAAAATTCACCCATCCATAAAAACAGCAATCAAAACATATACCCCAGAACCCTTAAAAAGAAGGGGGGAAAAAGAAGAAAAGAGTAATAAACAAAGACAAACAATATTACCCCCTCCCCATACCACCAAACAAATCAAACCCCAACAAAACAACAAAAAACAAACAAACAAAACAAAAACAAACAAACAATAACAAATGACACAAACAAACAATAACAAATGACACAAACAAACACATAAAACAAACAAATAATAACAAATGACACAAACAAACACATAAATCAAACAAAAAATCCCAACCAAACACACAAAAAATAAAACGAAAATCAACAAATAAATAATAAAATATACAAAACATATAATTAAAAAACCCAAACAGCAACTACATCATCAACCACGCACAGCCTCATCATCGTCATTGTCATCACTATCAGCACTACCACCATCATCAATATCATCATCACCACCACCACCATCAGTAGTACCACCATCATCAATATCATCATCATCATCACCCCACCACCATCAGTACTACCACCATCAACACCTTCATCAATATCATCATCACCCCCACCACCATCAGTAGTACCACCACCATCATGATTATCATCATCATCACCATCAATACCTTCATCAACATCATCATCATCACCCACCACCATCAGTACTACCACCATCAATACCTTCATCATCATCACCAGCCCCACCACCATCAGTACTACCAACATCAATACCTTCATCAATATCATCATCACCTACACCACCATCAGTACTACTACCATCATGAATACATTCATCATCACCACCATCACCCCCACAACCAACACTACGACCATCATCAATACTTTCATCAATATCATCACCATCATAAACAGCAACATTGTCTCCGACAGTATCAACATTACCACCACCACCACCACCATGATGATCATATTTTACTAATTAACATTTTATATGTCTGCTTTTGTAACTCCAGTAGCTAATCAGCCGCTAACTCGATTTCCCTAGCAATTTCCCAAATAACCCACGATCGGTTTGTTTCATCGCCTGACCGATTAGCATTTAGCGTGTAATAATAACTTTCCGTCTGAGCCGTACTTCGCCGGTTGTAATCGTCTACATAATAACCGTCGAAATAAGTACCCGGATTTCCGCATTACGGTTTGTGTATGGTTACGCCACACTACTGGCTCAATTATTCAATTTTCACTTAAAGGGACATTCCTGAGTTTGCTGCAATTTTTAAAGATGTTATCGACTAATAAAATGTTTCTACGATTAAACTTATATATTAAATAAATTTTCTTGTTTAGAATATTAGTGGCTTTATATTAAACGTGTTTCTTATCGTTCTAATATTTGTACTAGGTTAATTTTCATTTTATTTCCTATAAAATATTTTTTCGTACGTACGAAATTATTTGATGACAAAATCCAGTTTGGGCTTCTTACAAATATTAAGACGACCAGAAACACATGGAATATACAGACACTGATATTCTAAACAAGAAAATATATTTAATATGTAAGTTTAATCGTAGAAATATTTTATTAGTCAGAAACATCTTACAATGGAGCAAACTCGGGAATGTCCCTTTAAGGCTGGTGAGTACTGGCTTCGCATCCCGGTACCGGCTCCCACACAGAGCGAGTTTGGACCATTAACCGACTGTCCTGGGGCCTAATTCACTAAAGTCTCGCAACAGTGGGCCCATTGCACTATTTCTCGCTCCAGCCAGTGCACCACGACTAGTACATCAACGGCCGTGGTATGTCTATCCTGTCTGTGGAATGGTGCATATAAAAGATCCTTTGCTGCTAATCAAAGAGTAGCCCATGAAGTGGCGACAACTGGTTTCCTCTCTCAATACGTGTGTGATCTTTAACCATATGTCCGATGCCGTATAACCGTAAATAAAATGTGTTGTGTGTGTCGTTAAATAAAACATTGCTTTCTTTCACGACATTCCCAGTCTGGAGCCCGACGCAGTAAGACATGTTTGTTTCGCTTGTGCACACTGCACGTGCTTTCGCGGCTCGACTTGGGGATCCTTCACTTAGTTGTTTATGTCAGCGAAGAGAAGTTTCTACTAGGATGTATGGGCCATTGGAACTGATTGAACGCTGGAACGCTTCTCGTTTCGACAGCAGCGCCCTCAATAGTTTAAGAAGTAGCAGGCTACAACAGTGATGATAGCAGGGGGCAAAGCGGGGGGTCTGGGGGCCCTCCCCGAGAAACATTTGAAAAATCGAACCTCTGAGATGCATTCTCATGGCCTCTTTTTTACCATCAACGAAAAGTAGGCGGCGGCAAAATCTGTTTCAGGCGGCGATTTGCCGCCGGAGACCGGGTACTTTTGAGGGCTCTGTTCGACAGTCTGCACCACCAGGTTGGATTCGTTTTTAGCGAGACTCCTTGCCTCCACGTCATTTCTCCGTCTGAACGCCACGGTTTTCGCGTTTAGTCTCTACATGTCCGAGCCTGTCCTAGCAACACTGGAAGATTGACCTCCCCACTCTAAGAAGAAATTGGAAGCGGGGTCGGCCCCTACTACTCTTTTCTAGACTTTACTTTGTTTTATTGTGATACCATCTCGTATCCTCCGTCCGCACCACTATACCAACCCATGACGACTGGACTATACCCTAGTCTGATACTCTCTCTCGTTCAGACGGATCCGGCTTCTCAAGATCTGTATTTCAGCACAGCACTACACCTTCAACCTCTATTGACTGTCAATCTAGGTTTTTTTTTGACGGGATGCAACCCATCTCGTCCCTACAAGCTGTGCACCCTAACGGCCTTAACAAGGCCACTCACGTGGACATACAGATCGGACTAAACTTTTAGACCTTCGTTCAAAATTTTATGTCGAAATTACTTCCTTTTTAAAAATATTATTAAATAGTCCGATCCTCTCTTCTTTCTCTTATTTATTTTTGGACTGTCCAAATTATATAAATATTCGACCGAGCAGTCAATTCTTTGTATTTTGGCTTGTAACTTTTTTTTAAATTCTTTTAAAAAAAATTCTATTAACGTTTTTAGTAATTGCTATTTTCAAAATTCTGCCCATTATCAACTCTACCCCCCCCCCCCCCCCCCCCCTCCATCCCGAGTCAGGCCACCGATCGTATCTAATTTCGTTTTGACCACTCGATCTAATCCAGCGACCAAATTTAATGAGTAGAATTTTCTTTATTAATTATATTAATTAGAAATGCGCATCAAACTTTTAAACGGCCACTATTTAATTTTTGGATGTAAATTCACACTCGCACTCACATTCACTATTAAGGTGGCTTTCTGCCTGTACATCATCCGTCTCTTGTTGTTCGACATACGATATTTTTAAGAATCTCTAGCGTGTGTAAAAAAAAAAAAAAAAAAAAAAAAGAAAAAAAAAAAAGAAGAAAAGAATTCCACAAAGCATATGGATTGTCGGTCAAAGTCGAAGGACGCGACGTTGTGACGGGCATACGGAAAGTACAATAAGAGTAGCAGACGAGCGTTTCCGTTTTGTTTTGTTTCGTGGGAGGTTTTTTTTTTTTTTTTTTGTATATGATGAAAGAAGTCTAGAACACATTGATTTATTAATCATCGCCTATTGAAAAGAAAGAAAGAAAGAAATGTTTTATTTAATGACGCACTCAACACATTTTATTTACGGTTATATGGCGTCAGACATAATATTATGGTTAAGGACCAAACAGATTTTGAGAGGAAACCCGTTGTCGCCACATGGGCTACTCTTTCCGATTAGCAGCAAGGTATCTTTTATTTGCGCTTCCCACAAGCAGGATAGCACAAATCATGGCCTTTGTTGAACCAATTATGGATCACTGGTCGGTGCAAGTGGTTTACACCTACCCATTGAGCCTTGCGGAGCACTCACTCAGGGTTTGGAGTCGGTATCGGGATTAAAAATCCCATGCCTCGACTGGGATCTGAACCCAGTACCTACCAGCCTGTAGACCGATGGCCTAACCACGACGCCACCGAGGCCGGTCATCGCCTATTGAATGCGAAACATTTGTTAATTTTTACATATAGTGTAAGAAAGGAAGGTGCCAAAAAGTGTGTAAGTTGGGATGGGGCGCGCGCACACACACACACACACACACACACGCACGCACGCACGCACGCACACCCACACCCACCATCGCTGCTCCAACTGGATAAAAAAAAGTGTGTGTGTGTGGGGGGGGGGGGGGACATGCCCCCTTGCCCCCCTGCTTCATATGCCAGTTACCCGTTACATTTTTTTCATTAGTAGCACAGGATCTTTCATATGCGCCATACCATAGACAGGAGAGCACATATCACGGCCTTTGGTATACCTGTCGTACGTGGTGCACTGGCTGGAGCGAGAAATACTAGTAGCCCAATGGGCCGGCCCACCGACTGAATGTAATGGATGACAGACACGCAGAATCCAACGGGGAACGCCTTTTTTTCATGCTATGGAATTTACTACAACTTATTTTATTTCTGATCAGATTGTTTTCTAAATTGGACACAAATATATTAGGTTTTTTGTTTTTTAAAGGTTTTTTTCGTTATTTCCAAAACACTTTTACTTTTCTTCTTATGTCAAACATCACTGAAATTATTTACAAACAAAAAAATTGAAGGAGGATGGGACGGAGTATAGTTTAGCTAGCGACCATGGAGTCGCTTCCTCCTGAACATGTCTTCGAATCTGGTTTCAGAGACATTTAATAATAATTCATCAGGACAGAGTGGTTTTTGAAAACAAAATATTCGATACCTCTCACCCACATTGCATTTTTTTTTTTTTTAAACAGGCCTCCAATGCAAATATTGAATAATAACAAGCAATATCTGATCACGTGATTCGCCACAGGACTATTTTGATTAGCTGTGTTTGTAAATCGAAACAACTCTCGAATCTGTCTCGGTTCTGAGGGGTGAAAACAAATTCTACTGTGTCTCGGTTAACACTGGAGAGTGAGTATCATTCACGTCAAAAGGAAACACCACATCGATGGAATCGAGTTCTGTTTTTATCCCAATCAGCGAGCGACCACAAGCGAACTGTCTCCAGAACCAGAGGCGTAGGCGTACGGGCTCCCTTTTTGTAAGGGGGGGGGGGGGGGGGGGGCATGAGAGGGCAGGCTGAGTTTTGCCTGAATTAAACGAAAATGCCAGGATTCTGGATAACACTATTTATTTCTATATTAGCATGACTATCAAACAGCCATACAGGGTTGCAAACGAATCACTACAGTTTTACATGAATTACAATTAATTTTGAGAGTGAAAAGGTATGAAAAGGTTAGCACATTTTGCCCGAATATCTATGTCATTGTTGCCCGAATTTGAGGTTTTGCTTGTTGCTTCCCTGTCTCGTATGCTTACGACCAGAGGCGGATCCAAGGGGTGGGGTGGGTTGGGGACAGGGGACTACTGCCCCTTAAATATATGCATGTGGTTCTGTTGTAAAGCTTAATTTTTTTTTATTGGATTGCCATTTTAACGAGTTGATCCATTCCCTTAACCCCCTCCCCACCCCCCCCACCCCCCAAAAATGAATATTATTCGAACCGCCCCTGCGAACATGCCTCCGAGTCTGGTTTTGACAACATTTAATTTACTCAGACTGGGTGGAAAATATTCGATACCTCTCACCCACACTACATTTAAAAAACAAACAAACAAACAAACAAACAAAACAAAACTAACAAAACCCCCCAGTCCCCCAATGCAAAGACTGGAATAATAGCGCGCGATACCTGATCACGTGACTCGCCACAGGCCTATCTTGATTATGTATGTAAATGGAGGCAACTCGAGATTCTGAGGGGTGAAAACAAATTCTTCTACGTCTCGGTTAACACTCGAGGGTACGTATCATTCACGTCAGTAGGAAACACCGCAACATGCAAATCAGTTTAAATATGGTACATTTAACTATTTGAGGACTCGCGAAAGGTTAATCAGCTCAAATCTCTGGGGCTAAGTCTTATCTTAACGAAATGTCTACCCTGCAGGCGAGTGAATAATGACCAGAGATAGCGCACCGTGGCAGGTTCAGCGAATGTGGGACCAATCTACACTTGTAGGCGGAGGAAAACACACACTGAGAATAATACATGAGTGGCCGTTGGATAACGAATTTAAAAAAAACAAAAAAACATATCCTGATAACGAGCTTGTAAGGTAAATGTTAACTAACGGACACGAATGAAATATTCTATTTCTTACATACTCTCAAAAAGCATGTATAAAATACATTTAAACGTTTTTTTTTGTACTAAAACGTAGTTAACGATTGCGCCACACAGTAATCGATTTCTGGTTAACTTACACGTCACAGTTATAAAAATATACCCGAGAATTTAGCCTTAATGTTGATGTCTACTTTAAATGGTTAAATAATAAAAATATACCCGAGACTAGTTTAAATGTTGATTGTGAATTTTAAATGGTTAAATAATAAAAATATACCCGAGACTATAGTTTTAATGTTGATGTCTACTCTAAATGGTTAAATAACAAAACTATACCCGAGACTGTAGTTTAAATGTTGATTGTGAATTTTAAATGGTTAAATAATTTGTTAAATGTACCAATACTACCGCTTTAATGTTGATTGTCTAAATTGTAATAAAATAATAATAATAAATAATAAATAATTATAATATATTCGAGACTGTAGCTTTAAAGGGACACGCCCTAGTTACGGCTAGTTGTTAACCATTACGGCGTTGTTTTTCGCTGTTAAACCCATTTTTTCACAAATAAAATTGCAATTTACTTACATTTTATTATTTAGAATACACATTTCCATTCACTTGAAGTGCTTTTTGGTAATCCTGATGTTTGTAAAACCACGAATGCATTTTTTGTATTTCTTAAAATGCCGCGCGCACTCGAGAAAAAACCGTTAAGCAAGCGAGGTCCAATCTATTTATAGAGGGAATCTTCCTGTGTAAACGTCACAGACGTTGGTATACCACGTGACCGTTATCATTTTGGTTCGGTTTGTTTTCTCGTACACGGTTCGCGCAATCAACATCCGATTTGTTGTCGTTTGCTTGTTGTTCATTTGTGAGATATTTCTTCACAGTTCGTGAATATTTTCAGTAACAATAAAGTTCAGACAAGTAAGTGCCTCAATACAAAACGTTACAAACCCCTAAAACAAATAATTTTGCTAAGTCTTACGATATCTGGAGAGGGGATACAACCAGGACAGAACAGTTGGAACATGTCCAGGAGAGGTGAAAGGAACGCACCCCAAGTCTGTGAAATTTGTCGTGACGTAGGCATTGTTGTGCTTCGAGCGACATCTACCGGTGACATCAGAATACTAACTTTCAAAATTATTTCAAGCAATTGTGACATGGGGATTCCCATGGTATTTATCGATATAAAACCTGCTTTTTCACTCCATTTGATACAAACGTGATCTAAGTGTGTTACAGGTTTGTAGATTAACCAAATTATAATTTATTTTCGCTGGATGGAACTAGGGTGTGCGGCTTTAATGTTAACGGTCTGTCCTAAACGGTTAAATAATTATAAAATATATACCCGAAATTACAACTTTAGCTGTGTGAAACCCACAGTAACGAACAGTGACGAATTTGCAGTACAGTATAAAATGGTGAGGAATTAGTTCTGTGATATCGGCCCTGATTTACAACCACTAAAAGATCCCTGCGTCCCCATGGGAACCAGTTTCAACGTCACAGACTCTAGTTTCAACCCATGAAAATGGAAACGAATTTTGGTCAATCTACAAACCTCCAACACATTTTGATAAAGTTACAACAGAGTGAACAACTAAATTAGTCTCTGACGTTGAAATGGGTAAATACCCTTGTACCACGCTTTGGTGTCGGTCCCTTTGATTTTACCCGTGGTGTATCCCATAGTTAGACCACGAGCGTGTCTGACCTAAATTTTAGCGATTGCTGAATGGCCGAAGAAAGTTACGCCTACAGGTCACATATAGTTCAGCAGGAAGAAAATTAGAACATTGTTTTAAAAAGTAACACTTTCACTAACATTACTAATAAAGCTACAATATAAATCTGTAATGAGGGCGTGGTACAAGCTAGTTACATCATCGTTTTCCCCCCGAGAGATTTGTCTTGTTAGAACACGGTTATTGCGGCCGTTGAGTGACGGGTGTAATAGATCTCGGGCTACGCCCTCGATCATTGCACCCGTCACTCAACGGCCGCAAAAACCGTGGTTTAACTAGACAAATCTCTCGGAAAAGGATGATGTAACTATAACTTAGAAAGTACACTAGAGCTCAACTTCATAACTAATATTTGTCAGATGTATTTGCGTTTTTGAAAATGTGGTATTAAAAACACCAGCAGGCGCATGTGCAGGGGAGGGTTTTGGGGTTCTTAATTGTTTTTGTTCTTTTCTGAATATATTTTCCGTGGGAGCACAACTCGATCCTGCTATAAACGTCGGTCGCCACATTCTAGATCCTCCCCACCACCCCCTGCTAAATCCTGCATACGCGCTTGATCAAAATGACCAGAAATACGTCTGGTGTACGGAATTGTATCATCTAAACAATAGTCTAAGTAATGTCAGATTTCAATTGTCTCCCCCCCCCCCCACCCTCAAAACCCCGGGTTTTCTCTCAGACGATATGTGAAAATGACCAAATGTTTGACATCCAATAGCCAATGATTACTAAATCAATCAATGTGCTCTAGTGGTGTCGTTAAACAAATAATTTAAAACACATTTAGTTTGGTACCACCCTCCCCCCCCCCCCCCCCCCGGCTATGATAATGAAAAATACACTATATAGTTTTAAAAAAACAAAAAAACTAGGGTGCTGTCACACTAAATGATTTTCGTTTCATTTCAGCATTCAACTGCAAATGGTCGAATGAAGGGTGCACTTCATATAGCGAGTGTTGCAGCAAGCGGTGTGAACAGCGACACCCGGGAACAAACCCGCGCTGTACGAAGAGCATGCTCAACCAATTCTGTCTGAACACATACCAGTGCGAAGATAGACTCCTGTGTGGCAAGAAAAACCGCTGCTGCGCCAAGTAGGTCGCTTTTTTCATCAGGGTCGAAGTCTGAAGGGTGTTCGGGGGGGGGGGGGGGGGGGGGTTCTTAGTGGAGGGTGTGTGTGTAGGGGGGTACGCCCGTCTTTAACGTTGTCCGTCCGTCCATCCGTCTGTAAATGTTTCGTTTCCGGAGTATATCGTCTTCATCAATTCTTGCATGCATCTACATGCATGGCGGTGTGTCGCGTACCCTAACTAGGTCACCGCGACCTACTTTTCATGTATTATATCATGTGACGGTACATGCTCTTAAATTCTTTTCGCCTTTGGCGATATTAATTGTTTTAGAGAGCCGTGTGCAGTTCCAATATGCACTTAAGCACAGGTGGGCACTTTGTTACGTAATACCCCCGCAAGACCGTGGTCGAGCTGTGCCTAATACACACCCAGCGCAGGTGCGGAGGCCATGTGGCCAGTAGTTACGTAATACCTCCGCTAGTTCGGTACGATCGGGGTATTGCCGGCGAACTAGGCGTCAGCAAGTCTGGCCATCTAAGGAAAATTGTCGTCTTGGTCGCTGTGGACATATCACTTGTAGGTATTCGGTGCCGCAATGTATCCCAGGCGATACTGGGATTTTATAATAAATAGCTAGGGTTTTAGAGATATCGGGGAGAAAGATAGGAAGGCTGCAGGGGAAACGGACGTCGTCCACTGAACGAAATATATAAGTTCAGTCCGGACGTGGTAATTATATATTATTTCTGCTCTGTTGTATAACCTTGATGTGATTGTATGACTTTAAATATTTTAATACTGTATTATACCAATATTATTTAGACGGTGCTGCCGGTCATCTGACGCAGTAAACTGTAGGCTCACTGTCTAAATAATTATTAAAGCTTAGCCAGTCATCCTAGAGGACCTAGGTAAACTGTAGGTTATTGTCTTTATTGTGATAGGTACCAGTATTAATTCTGTGTTACAAGGTTACTGAATGAGTAGTTAAGGGTTAATTAAAAATTAACCAGTTAGGAATAGAGTTGTAATTCCTTTATTAATTAAGTTCTCCTAGGACGTTTCTCAATTATCACACGTGTGGGTGTTGAGTCACGGTGAAGTGATTAGCATATTGTGTAACTAGACACCTAGAGATTAACTAATTAAGTGATCAGTTCTGGGTTGTTATTATTTGTTGTTGTTAATTAACTACTGCGGCAGTACATTTGTCAGCGTAGGTTAATACAGATTCCAAAGTGTATTGTGTTTTTGTTGTGTTTTCTAGTGAACTAAACGTGCTATAATAATATATACTTTATATAAGATCTTATCTCTGATCATACCTAGACGAGCCACGCGGGCATAACTGCCTGTTACAGAGAGATCTAATAGATATACAGTTAGGAGAGATATTTGGACAATCGTGTTTCATTCAGTTACGGGTATTATAGGATCCCCGTGACATATCACATCAAAGGAAATCCTTATCCAGGCCATACGTTTTCTAACCAATTTTTAAAGGATCATCAAACCGTTTTTATACGTCTGTCTTATTATGGTATGGCGTCGTCCGTCCGTCCGTCCGAAAACTTTTCGTTTTCGGAGCATACCTTTCTTATCAGTTCATATGGGACCATCAAAACTGGCATGCAAGTAAAATTTGGGATGACAGTGTGTCGCATAACATAACTAGGTCACCGCGACCTACTTTTGACGGGCATATCATGTACCTGATCAGCTCTCTCGTTCTACAGTGCAATATTAGGCTATTCATACAGGATTTCAGTAACGACAACCCTGGATTAAATGCTGTATAGCCTAATGACGATACAGCCTATAGCTTCACATTTCTCACCCAATCACAACTTATTAAAAGTTTGTTTTGATTACGACTCTACTTTTTTTTTTTAAATCTTAGCTTACGGCTGGTAGGTTTTGGGTTCGCATTTCAACTAACCATTAACCTAGTGTACTTGATAGACAACTCGGATAATTGAAGTGTACCAGGAAAAGCGTGGTTTAACCGATGCCATGGAATGCTGAATGCTGAATGCATGAATGTTTAACGACACCCCAGCACGAAAAATACATTGGCTATTGGGTGTCAGACTATGGTAATGGAAACAAACAAGGTGATGATCAACATCAAAAGAAAAATTCAAGATATAAATAAAAACAGTGTAAAGAACTGTGCAAAAATACAAATATCACAGATAAGATACTGACTTTTACTCTAAACTTCAATTTGTGCTGTATTGGCCATTCTCAAAGAGAATGTTACACCCCTGCACCACGGTGAGGTTATAGCACGCGCAGGGGCCGATGCCATGGAAAAACAGCAACAGAAACCAACCCCACGAACCGCGACCCCACCCCCCTTTTTTTTTTTTTTTTTACAAAATAAGTAACCAAAAACAACCCCCACCCCCAAAATGAAGCCTGTGCCTAGGCAACCCTTGCAATTAAAAAAATGTACACGGCAAAAAAACACGCCGTTGAAAAGAAAACCTGAATATAGTGCCGTGGGGAATTAAAAACTACACGGCAATCACCACGGCATTGCTGATTGCCGTGGGCAATTGCAGGGGTTGCTAGGACAGCCAACAAATTGAAGATAATAAAGGAAGTTTATCGCCATCATTAAGTCTCGTGCTGGGCCATTAACGTTGATGAGCATCTCGTCAACAGTTACCGCGGACCGCGTAACCCCGGTTAGCCCATAAGAAAGATTAATGGCTTTCGTGGTCTTCACATAGCAAGCTGATTGAAAATCAGGTCACAATGTCATGATGCACAGTGGGAAGAAAAGAAGATAACAAAACCTAACCCCCCCCCCCCCCCCCACACACACAAAACAACAAAAATACGCACATGCTCCCTCCAAAAAAACACCCCGTCCAACAACCCCATCCCCCCAAAAAAACCCCCACCCAAAGAATAAACTCCTTCAAATGAAAAAAGAAAGCCCCCAAAAATACCACAATAAAAACAACCCCCAACGCCCCCCCCCCCCCCCCCCCCCCCCACACACACACACAAAAAACAAAAACAAACAAACAACCAACCAACCAACACCGCTGTGAACGTTTTCCAAATCTTGTCTGAGAAAGTGCAGATGAAATAAAAATCAGACATTTTTGACTAGAAGCATAGCATATGTGACGGCAGCAGGTTTCATCTCTCTCGACCAAGTGTCGAAATAACCATATGTTAGACACCAAAATAGCCGTAGTTTAATATATGCCGAGGTGTTGTTAAACCAAATTTGCTTTCCTTTCCTTTCCAAGCTATAATTGTCACAAGCACTGGTGATCACACAGTAAAAGATTGTACCTCCTCCCACCTCCAATTGAAAGACAAATCAACATTTAAATTACGGCTAAAAAATACATCGCAATACATTAATTTTAATGAGAGCATTCTATCTGAATGAAGGGGTCGAACGTTGCCCAGTGGTAAAGCGCTCGCTTGATGCGCGGTTGGTTTGGAATCGATCCTCGTCGGTGGGCCCATTGGGCGATTTCTCGTTCCAGCCGGTGCACCACGACTGGTATATCAAAGGCCGTGGTATGTGCTATCCTGTCTGTGGGATGGTGCATATAAAAGATCCCTTGCTACTAATGGAAAAAATGTAGCGGGTTTCCTTTCTATGACTGTGTCAGAATGACCATATGTTTGACATCCAATAGCCGATGATTAATAAATCAGTGCTCTAGTGGTATCGTTACACAAAATAGACTTCTTCTAGTCAGGATCCGTGCGTCTGCAAAATACATGCGGCAAGCCGCAATGAAACAATCGTATTATATGGTTTATATGCCCGAACTACAAGAGACAGTGGCAAAAGTCGCAACGCACGCACGCGCCGCATCCAATCAATATGATCCTTTAGGGATCACACCAATACAAACAGGAAAGGGTTAAAATTTGTTTTGTTTAACGACACCACTGGACGTTTGGATGTCAAACATTTGGTAATTCTGACTCGTAGTCATCAGAGGAAACCCGCTACATTTTTCCATTAGTAGCAAGGGATCTTTTATATACACCACATACAGGTCCATACCCACATACAGTATCCTGCTCCATACATACAATGCCACATATGAGACACTTCATTCTGTGACATATTAATGTCGTAGTTTTAGTTATTTGGCTACCAATTTTTACTGAGGGCTACTAGATTTTATAACCTGGTAGCCCGGTGGGCCCCCCAATGAAAAAACCTAAGGTCAATGCTTGCAGGATAGCACATACCACGGCCTTTGATATACCAGTCGTGGTGCACTGGGTGGCACGATAAATAGCCCAATAAGCCCACCGACGGGGATCGATCTCACACAGACCGCGCATCCAGCCGCAATGAAATAATCGTATATGGTTTATATGTCCAAAGCACAAGCCGCAGATGCTACAGTGGGACCGCACGCACGCGCCGCGTCCAGTCTATACGAGCCTTTGAGGATCACACCAATACAGACTGGAAAGACTTACTGCAACTAAAACCCTCATCCAAAGGAAATTAACGGCGTTACTGGCATTCAGTCTCACACAACTGACATTCAATCCACCATTACTTCGTTACTAACTGTACTTTATACTGACATTACGACGCCAATAACGACTGAATGTATTCCCTTATTTATAAGGCGGGACGTAGCCCAGTTGTAAAGAGTTCGCTTGATGCGCAGTCGATCCAGGATCGATCCCCGTCGGTGGACCCATTGGGCTATTTCTCGTTCCAGCCAGCGCTTCACAAATGGTGTAACAAAGGCCGTGGTAAAGCGCTTTCTTGATGCACGGTCGGTCTGTGATCGATCCCAGTCGGTGGACCCATTGGGCTATTTCTCGTTCCAGCCAGTGCTCCACAACTGGTGTAACAAAGGCCGAGGTATGTACTATCCTGTCTGTGGGATGGTGCATATAAAAAAACCTTTCTGCTAATCGAAAAGAGTAGCCCATGAAGTGGCGACAGCGGGTTTCCTCTCTCAATATCTGTGTGGTCTTTAACCATATGTCTGACTCTGACACCATATAACCGTAAATAAAATGTGTTGAGTGCGTCGTTAAATAAAACATTTCATTCCTTCCTTCCCTTATTTATTTTCCTCGGTATATTATTTTGCACGTTGATCTCTCGTCCACAGGTACTGGGGCGCGTGTCGGCGAAAATGGGATTGCTGCGAGCCGGATCAGTTCTGTCTGGAGGTAGACGGGTTCTACTACCGGCGCTGTCTGTACGGCAAGGTGGTTTACAAGAGTCGCGGCGCTCAAGAGGTTGTGATGTCAACTTTTTTACACTTTGTTTACCCGATACTTACCTTTAATATTGTTTACACCTACTCCTAACACTTGCTCACGATTCCCACGAATTATTTATTTATTGGTTTATTATTATTATTATTATCATTCCACTTATTGTGATGTTTATTTCAGTGTAATAAATGCTTTTAGTAAACTCGTGTGTTGGTTGTTGATACTGTAAGGTAAAGCGTCGGCGTACGTACTATAATTTTTTGTAGCAGGGGCGTCGGAGCTGAGGCAGCTGCCGCCCCAACTATTTGGCAAGAGACGATTTTAAAGTGTTTAACTTTCCTTGAGAAAGATAAATTTGAGAAATTTTCGTAGGAGACTCCCCCCGAACCCCCTACAACAAGAGGACAATTTCCTCCCGCACCCACCCCCGGCTCCGCAATGTCAAATTCCTTCAGACGCCCCTGTGTGTGTGGGGTGGGGGTGGGTGCAGACTGATTTTTGCCCCAATCTGAATAACAACGTTTATTTATATTTGTATTATATTAGCATTATACTTTCAAATAGCTATCCATATCTCTCTCTCTCTCTCTCTCTCTCTCTCTCTCTCTCTCTCTCTCTCTCTCTCTCTCTCTCTCTCTCTATATATATATATATATATATATGATTACGAACAATCACTACGCATTTAAACATGGATTACAGCTAATATTGTTGAGTAGAATGATGAAAATGGAATAGGTTTCAGGCCAGCTAATTTTGCCGAAATATCTTCATCGTATAGGCCCGAATTCGAAGATATGTACCAGCAAGGGGGGGTGGGGGGGGGGGGGGGGTCGCAGTTTCATTCCCCTTACCCCCAGTGAGAAGTTATGAAGTTAGGCGCTAGTGCAAAGCTTCACATTCGGGCGACAATGACGGAGTTGTTAAACAAATGAGTTGGCCTGAAACATTCCCTCCATGCATTTCCATCATTCAACTCACTATATTAGCTGTAATCCATGTAAAACAGTTGTCATGCGACTCGTGGCACCTGGTCTACTGAATTTATTAAATTAACTACGGTATCCCGAGTTTGTAGTCATTGTAGCACGTTTTTGTTTTTGTTTTTTAATGACACCACTAGAGCACATTGATTTATTAATGATCGACTGTTGGTAATTCATTCAGACATTGGTAATTCTGATATAGTGTTAGAGAGGAAACCCGCTACAATTTTGTTTTCCATTAGTAGCAAGGGATCTTTTATATTCACCATCCCACAGACAGGACAGCACATATCATGGCCTTTGATATACCAGTTGTTGAGCATTGACTGCAACGAAAATAGCCCAAATGGGCCCATCGACGGGGATCGATCCCAAACTGACCACGCATCAAGCCAACGCTTTACCACTGGATTAACAAGTCAATGTGCTCTAGTGGTGTCGTTAAACAAAATAAGTTTTCTTGTTAACGTCCCGCCCTGTAATATGTTTTCTACCGATATAGCTCTCTCCTCTCATCACCCACTCGGCAGTATATTTTGCAGTAAATGCTGACAGTTGTTTTTGTTTTTTTCGTGTTAAATTAATTAAATGACATAATAACATTATTTTCCTGCTTAGAAAATCAATATCCAATGTCTTTATGGTTATCCTAATGTTTCGAGAGGATGAAACTGAATGTCACTGCCTGAAAATAAACTCAGATATTGATGAAGAGAGATAAATAGGGGGAAAAAAACTAAAAATCTAAACACCCACCCCCTCACGTCCATCCCCCAACAAAAACTGAGCACAAAACCTCCACACCCAAAAGCAAACATACCAGAGGCGGATCGGGGGTTATAATTTTATTATAATTATATTAATTTTCAGTTTTTTTACAACCCCCCTCCAAACCTTCCCCAAAATTCCCTTGGCATTCCGCCTCAAGTCATTGGGGTCTCCCTAAATGGATTTTCTGGATCCGCCACTGCATACTAATAAAAACATACGTCGCTGTTTATTGGGAGCTATCCCTCTCGCCCCTCATCACTCCCGTGAGACTAGCCCGAATAGCCTACTCTAACTGTAAGAGAGCTAGACGGACATCTGGACGGTTAATAACCAGCCGATTGATTTGCAAATTGCACACGGAAAGTTTGTTGTTGTTTTTTTGTTATTTCCAAAACACTTTTAATTTTCTTCTAACATCAAACAAAACTGAAATTATTTAAAAAAAAAAAAAAAAAAAAAAATAATTAAGAATGATGGGACGGATTATAGCTCTCTTACAGTCGGAGTACTCGTGCTACACTGAGACTAGTTCAAGAAGCAAGGAAATGTTTTATATTTAACGACGCACTCAACACATTTTATTTACGGTTATATGGCGTCGGACATATAGTCTCACTACACAGATGTTAAATTGCCCAACATCAAACGAAGATTGCCAATATAACGGGTTCTCGTTGGCACTAACAACATACACCATTGCGAACATACATTATATAAGCATTTATTTTCACTCCAAAATTGAGAACATTTCCGTCTTAGTTTTTTTGCTATATGACCTCATCTGGCAGTAATACCTGTCCGAACAGGTGGCTCATTAACCGATTCACTCCGGCTGTCTCTTGCACTATACATCCATGTCCCAAAAGGTCGATGCACAATATTACAAAATAGCATGGGCAAAATGCAGGCAAAAGGCTTACAATTAAACATACATATTGTTTTAATTCTTCACCATTTTCTAGAAGTGAATATGTGAACCATAACATGTGTCACAATTAGGAACTATAGTGGACCGTCATCAATCAACTCTCACCCGGAAGTGATCTGTGTAGTGAGACCTATGGTTAAGGACCACACAGATATTGAGGGAGGAAACCTGCTGTCGCCACTTCATGGGCTACTCTTTTCGATTAGCAGCAAGGTATCTTATATGCACCATCCCACAAACAGGATAACACATACCACAGCCTTTGATATACCAGTCGTGGTGCACTGGCTGGAACGAGAAATAGCCCAATGGGTCAACCGACGGGGATCGATCCTAGACCGACTGCGCATCAAGCGAGCGCTTTACCACTGGGCTACGTCAAGTAACTTTTTATCTCCCTTTAGAGTGTAGATTTATATGGTAATATTTAAGGATTGTCTGTTATTTCGTTTACGTTCATCGTCCGGGGTATGAAAAGTAAATAAATAATAATAATAATTAAAACAAAATCATCCACAAACTGTGTGAATCTGAAAAGCCGTTCTCACATGTATACTCAGATGAACGTAAAAGAAATAACAGACAATACTTATAAATAATTAAATTTGAAACATACTTACTAATAATACCATAACGCTCTGTAAGACAAATTGCCAATATAAAATGACGTCATCAGGTATGACGCTCCCTGATAACGTATTGTTTACTGTAATACATTCATCGAGCAATGAACACACTCCCGATGCTACGGCTGGACCAATGGGATGACTTTATATTGTAATGTAAACTGAGGGTGAGAGTGTTCTGTATTGTGATTGGTTAATTACATTCTTTTTCCGGAATCAAATGAAAATAACACCCGGAAAGCTAATGACGTCATTAGAAAGTGTCGTCATTAGCAATTGGAACAGCCGAAGTTGACGATTCAAGGGTCTACAGTTAGATTGTAGCCAGGTATTTTTGTCAAGAAATACCAAATATACAGTTAGTTCCACTGACAAACGATTCAGTTTACAATGGACATAACCATATTGAGTTTTTAGATTTGCGGGTGTTATTGTCTATTCGATACCCTGAAATGTTTAATGTTTGACCTTAGGCTAACGCCTTCGGTCTCAAAATGGACATTTGCGGGATCAAATAGACAATAACACCTAAATATAAAAAATCCATATGGTTATCTCCTAAATGAATGTAATGGTAATTTAATTATGTCTTAAATGGCTCCGCATAATCGATTATATTCACTCCCCTCAATTTTTGTACTCCCTTCAATTTTGTTTTTTTCGGCGACAGGCGCGGATGCAGGATTTCTGAAGGGGGGGGGGGGGTTCCAAGTGTGATGACTGATCTCTCCTTTTACACAATTACTATACTAGTAATCATGTTTCCCCTTAAAGGCTATGGTCGGTATTCAAAAAGAGGGGGTGGGGGGAGGGTCCGGACCCTTGGGCACACCCCTGGATCCGCTACTGGGCGAGATGTGTAAAAATAACAACAACTACTGAAAACCCACACTAACGAATGTTTTAGACATATGTCAACTCCTTAGGTTATCCTTACATTAAAATATAGGTTAATTCCACATCAATACCACAGTGACTTCAAAATGTGAAGACAAAAACATCTGACCTACTTTTAATTCTGGTTTGAGGAACAATGGGAAACAAGCATTCCGAGTGTACTGCCAAGACAATAAAGACAGTGGCGTAGCGTGGACTGATGGGGTCCAACGGGCAACCTAGGAAGACATAACAACTCTGGCCAGGTCTTAATCGCTGAGCTGCTCTCGGCCAACTAATATCCAAACCAACTTGTAGCTCCTAACCCTTCCAGTGGACTGATGGAAGGGACTCGGGCAGTGCTAACGGTCCACTAGTTAGGGGGTGCAATACTTGCCTTGCCCCGGGCACTGGCAACCCACGCTACGCCACTGCCTACAGGGTCCAACAAATTTTCATATCTTCTCTAAGTTCAAGGTATACAACTCTTGATATCCATTCCCGAATCGCAATTAATTTAAAGTCAAATTTGATCTGTAATTCCACGTGATAAAACTACAACTACATATACACAAAATCAATATGTTGAGGCATTGGTGGAAAAAAGGTACTGGTAAGAAAAAATGTATGTGAGACAGATGGAAAAAGACCGAACCTATAGTCTCTTATGATTGGACCAGTACAGGACTAAAAAAATTAAGTTTGTTTTCTTTAATGACACCACTAGAGCACATTGATTTATTAATCATCGGCTATTGCATGTCAAACATTAGGTCTTATAGAGGAAACCTGCTACATCTTTTCCTCATTAGTAGCAAGGGATCTTTTATATGCACTTTCCCACAGACAGGAAAGCACATACCATGGCCTTTGACCAGTTGTGGTGCACTGGTTGGAACGAGAAAAAAACACTGATATTACAGCCCCCTCACCCACCCCAGGTCCACTCCTTGTTATCACCAGCAGATCAGTCCCCATACAACATGTCATACAAGGAATCGGTGCTGTTCTCAAACACTGATATTACACGCCCACCCACCCTAGATCCACTCCTTGTTATCACCAGAAGGTCAATCCCCATACAACATGTCATACAAGGAATCGGTGCTGTTTTGAAACACTTTCAAACAGCTTGGTGAGCACGCTCGGAACATGAATGGTAAGCACTTGATCCCGAACATCTTGGCCGCTGGTCGGATAATCTTCAGTCCCGGACCAAACAGGGCACCCCGACAGCATTCACACACATCTCGACTGAAAAGTAATAAGAAATAAAACATTACCATTAAAAAAGGTTTGTTTTGTTTAAAGACACCACTAGAGTACATTGGGTAATTAATCATTGGCTCTTGGATGGCAAACATTTAGTAATTTTGACAGGTAGTCATTGGAGGAAACACGCTACATTTTTCTTAATGCAGCAAGGGATCTTTTATATGCACTTTCCCACAGACAGGAAAGCACATATACCACGGCCTTTGACCAGTTGTGGTGCACTGGTTGGAAAAAACACAATCAGTTGAATGGATGCAAGCATCTCATGTGAGCATTCAACTGACTGGGCTAAATCCCGCTCCACATTACTTTTCAGTACTGGTCTCAATAAACACTTTGGTCAGAGCTGTAACAGTTTAATATAGTTAGAAGAGGGTTAGTGAAACCCTCAAAGAATCAGGGAATACTGACATAAGGGTCTTCTCCTCCACTTTCAAATTTATAAATGCGAAATGTTTTGTATTTTTTTATGGGGGCCACTGTCTTTCTGATGCCCCCCCCCCCCCCCAGGGCCCCCCAAAAAAAACAACCAACAGCAAAAACAAACCAGAAAACAACAAACAATAAAAGACAAATGCACAACCCCACCCAAAAAACACAACCAAACAAAAACACTGAGATAGCCTTACCAAAATGCAGTGTTAGTTGTGAAAAACTATTTTGTTAAAGCTGACACTAGTAATTGTATGGACCTTTCTGAGAAATAATTACTTATTATAACCCAATACCCTACATGTAACTCACTGAATTAATCAACTATAATTTGGAAATACTTTATACTGGCAATAGTTGTACCCCTTATACTGACATCCGGACAATAGTTGCACCTCTTATACTGACATCCGGACAATAGTTGCACCCCTTATACTGACATCTGGACAATAGTTTCACCCCTTATACCGACATCCGGATAATAGTTGCACCCCTTATACTGACATCTGGACAATAGTTGCACCTTTTACACTAACATCCGGACAATAGTTGCACCCTTTATATGGACTGCCTGGCAATAGTTGCATCCTTTCTACTGACAGCATGGCAATAGTTGCACCAGTTTTTGTTTTTAGAATTCTGCCAGACTCAAAAACATGATGTAATATAGAAATTTTAGGATTCCGTCTCATTTGTGGAAACATGGAATCGAGCAAAATTTGTAGCCTGGGCTGGGTGGCAATAATTGACACCTTCCTGCCAAGGAGAATAGATTCTGTGGCCTGTCGTGTCAGAAAAGAATTCTAACTGCTGATCTACATTCTACAGCTGGTGTTGATGGGAAAACTGGATTACCTGTCCATTATCTTGTGTACAGCTTCAGGTATCTGGTCCGGGATGACTTCATGAAGCTTCATGTTGTATATGGTCAGAGCAGCAATATCAACCAGCCTCTGAAAATAACATCACGTTTTCATCATTATACAGGTATGCCTTGAAGTGGGGGCAAGACGTGGCCCAGTGGTACAGTGCTCGCTTGATGCGCGGTCTGTCTGGGATTGATCCCAGTCAGTGGTCACATTGGGCTATTACTCGTTCCAGCCAGTGAGCCACAAGTCACTGGTGTATCAAATGTCATGGCATGTGCTATCCTGTCTGTGGGATGGTGCATATAAAAGATCTCTTGCTACTAATGGACAAATTTAGGAGGTTTTTTCTGTAAGACTATGTCAAAATTACCAAATGTTCGACATCCAATAGCCAATGATTACTAAAATTATGGAAATACAATGTAAGAAGACTTCAGGCTCCTGAGCATTGACATTTTGTACAAACCATTTATGGTTTCAACAAAATAAAATTCAGGCAAATCATTTCATGTTTGGATAACACGTCTTGATAATGTAAATGTTATTCTAAATTTAATGTGAGAATGAATATTGGGTTGTGTAAAACTACGTTTGTGTGAATGCAACTATGATTCTCACAATTTTGAGAAACTATAATGGTCTCCCTTGATATAAAGTGAATACCAATTATAAGTCTGTCCGTTTGTTTGTCCATGCACGTTCATGCATGTACACGTTTTGTGTGTGTGTATGTCTGTGTGTGTGCATGTGTGTGTCTGTCTGTGTGTGTGTGTGTGTATGTGTGTGTGCGTGCGTGCGTGCGTGCATGTGTGTGAGTGTGAACCTAAAGTAATTCAGGAACTGGCTTTATCAAATTTAATGTCTGTATTACAAAACAACATCAGAAGAGTTCTCTCCCTTGAATCATCAAACATGAAAATCTAGAAAATACATTTACGTTTTGCCCTCTTTGTTTTTCTTTTACATGTACATGTATAGCATCTTCATCATGTTCTCTTCTAAAAACTTAGGAATACATATCCCACCATGAACATAACAGCCTATGTGTTACCTATCCCACCGTGAACATAACAGCCTATGTGTTACCTATCCCACCGTGAACATAACAGCGTATGTGTTACCTATCCCACCATGAACATAACAGTTGTGTGTTACCTATCCCACCGTGAACATAACAGCGTATGTGTTACCTATCCCACCGTGAAGTGTGTGTGTTACCTATCCCACAGTGTGTATGTGTTACCTATCCCACCATGAACATAACAGTTGTGTGTTACCTATCCCACCATGAACATAACAGTGTGTGTGTTACCTATTCCACCGTGAACATAACAGTGTATGTGTTACCTATCCCACCGTGAACATAACAGTGTATGTGTTACCTATCCCACCGTGAACATAACAGTGTATGTGTTACCTATCCCACCGTGAACATAACAGCGTATGTGTTACCTATCCCACCATGAACATAACAGCGTATTTGTTACCTATCCCACCATGAACATAACAGTGTATGTGTTACCTATCCCACCATGAACATAACAACGTATGTGTTACCTATCCCACTGTGAACATAACAGTGTATGTGTTACCTATCCCACCGTGAACATGACAGGGTATGTGTTACCTATCCCACCACGAAAATAATAGTGTATGTGTTACCTATCCCACCGTGAACATAACAACATATGTGTTACCTATTCCACCGTGAACATAACGGTGTGTTACCTATCCCACCATGGACAAAATAGCGTGTGTGTTACAAATGTACCTGAGGTTTTTTTCTCGTGTTCTCCGTCCAGAAGAGTGGATTCATGAAGTTGTTCTGCACGTTGAGATGCTGCAGTCTGAGGTGGGTACAGCCACTTGACATGGCCGGCAGCTGGTTCCCTTCGAGCTTCAGCGACCACAGATTCCTACAAGTAGACATTCCTCATACCCAATATACTGACGTCTAACAGTTGTAGAGTAGAGTCACAGTTCTAACAGCTCACCTCTATTCAGCAGAAACAAGTTTTAAAAAAGTTTCATTTGTGTAATGACACCACTAGAGCACATTGATCTATTAATCATCGGCTATTGGATGTCAAACATTTAGTAACTTTGACATTATAGTCTTAGAGAGGAATCCTGCTATATTTTTCCATTAGTAGCATGGGATCTTTTATATGCACCATCCCACAGACAGGATAGCACATATCACGGCCTTTGATGTACTAGTCATGCATGGTGCACTGCCTGGAGTGAGAAATAGCCCAGTGGGCCCACTGATGTATCCAAAACTGACCGTGAGTCAATCGAGTGCTTTACCACTGAGCTACGTCCCAACCAAACCACAGAGTAGTCAGAGTTCTCGCACCACATAATCAGCAGAAACAATTCAGAATATTCTGGAATCAATACATAAAACGAGAAACATGGAACGAGAAATAGCCCAATGGACTTGACGGGTGAGGCAAGGAGTGGGTTACATCAGGCTCATTAAGTGGTGTACAGTAGGGAAAACAATGTGAAGGACTAGGACAGAAAGAAAGTTAAACATTGTTGGTGATAGTTTGATATTCATGTACTTACTTAAGTCTTCTGATGGCATTGGGGATGGAAGCGATTCTGTTGTATGACAAGTCTAGAAACTCCAGTTTCTCCAAATCAAAGAGACTGTAAAGAAAGATAAAAAGAGATATAAAATAAGAAAGTCTAGTTAAAATGATGCAGATGAAAATAAAAAGAAGAAACCTCCACAGATAATATGTCTCAATGGTTTGCGGGACAAACAGTCATCTTCAGGAGAGAAAATGTGACAGGGTACGACAAAAGTATCATAAGCTATTGAGTATACAGGACATGAAATAAATAGCTGTCAGTGTAACCTATTAGTGGTTACGTGATATTGCTCAGTCGATAAGTTGATAAGTTGTAACCGATACAGGACCTGACCTATTGTTTGTGACTTATTTTGAAGGCCATGCAAGAACAATATTTTAAAACACACATGTACATATTATGTAACACCGCAATTACAGAAAGAAAGAAAGAAATGTTTTATTTAACGACACACTCAACACATTTTATTTACGGTTATATGGCGTCAGACATACATGTACGGTTAAGGACCACACAGATTTTGAGAGGAAACCCGCTGTCGCCACTTCATGGGCCCCCTTCCGATTAGCAGCAAGGGATCTTTTATTTGCGCTTCCCCACAGGCAGGATAGCACAAACCAATGAACCAGTTATGGATCACTGATCGGTGCAAGTGGTTTACACCTACCCATTGAGCTTTGCAGAGCACTCACTCAGGGTTTGGAGTCGGTATCTGGATTAAAAATCCCATGCCTCGACTGGGATCCGAACCCAGTACCTACCAGCCTGTAGACCGATGGCCTAACCACGATGCCACCGAGGCCGGTCCCTGCAATTACAGATGTACATGTGTACATTATGTTTTGTAATTTTAATTTTTAATTTTTTTTATTTATAATTTATTATCGTCAGATCAATATCAATGTCAGGGAGGCATTGAGAGCTCTGAATGCACTCACTGGCTGTCTGACAACTGTTAAAGTTTGTTTTGTTTAACGACACCACTAGAGCACATTGATTTATTAAGCATCAGCTATTGGATGTCAAACATTAGGTAATTCTGACATATAATCTTAGAAACGAAACCCGTTACATTTTTTCATTAGCAGCAAGGGATCTTTTATATGCAGTTTCCCACAGACAGGAAAGCACACACCACGACTTTTGACCAGTTGTGGTGCACTGGTTGGAACGAGAAAAAATCCAATCCCTTGAATGGATCCACTGAGGTGGTTCGATCCTGTGACACAAGCATCTCAGGTGAACACTCAACCGACTGAGCTAAATCCCGCCCCCTCCCACCTATAAATAAATGCTTACCTAGGAGGAAAGGATGAGAGAAGACAAAAGGACACGACGAGGTGACGTAAGTTCTTCAAGCGACCGATGTCGTCTGGCAGTTCCTTCAGCGGGTTGTTCCGTAACTTGAGAACTTCCAAGTGTTCAATATGCATTATTTCTGGTGGCAAAATCTGTATTGTTGAAATAATTAAATAAATAAATAAATAAAATAATTAATTTGATATACATACCGGTAAATTTATATATTAACTTACACTTTCTGGATAATTTACATGACATATGTATTTACTGCTGTTGCTTCTGCTGTTCATACTATTATTAAGTACCCATAATAGGCATTAAAATGATTATGAAATATTAAAAAATAAGACAAACCCCACCCAAAAGAAACAACCCTACAAAAAATAACCCAAACCCCTCCAAAAACCCTAAATATAATAAAACAAAATGTAATTTTAAAACAATCCCCAAAAGAAAGTACTGACTCACCTGAAAGTCATTGAAGGAAATATTCAGGTATACCAAGGTGTTCAACAGAGGTGTTATATCCGGCAGCTCGCAAATAAAGTGAGCCTGTAAGCAAAGAAGATCTTACGTCAAATGAAAACCGTATGTCAAATGTAAAACATGTAATTTTAACACCACAGAACTGGACGTCAAAATCATTCTGTATCAAATACAGTTAAATTAATGTAAAATTCCTAAGGTACCAAAACATTCCTAATATATAATACTAAAAACAGCAAGACCATATTATGTGATACCCTGCTTGTAAAGAGTGTAAAACAAAACTTTCTTGCTGCTATACTACTAACTCACTACCTTGATCTTCATCAAGGACAGCTAGAGGAAAATCTATGTAATGTTTTGGCAATCGTCGACAACCAAATGGTCGCAAGCTACTGTGTCTAAAATACATGTTTTTTCCTAAATCTGATGCCACAGAGCTTTAGTTTGATTATTCTTGAGTCCAGTCATCACATTAAACTTACATGTACATGTTGTCAACCACTTTGCTCTATGTCAAAACAAGAAAGTACAACAGGTTCATTTCGCATAGGGGCATCGTTTAGCATTGGTACTGATTAACAACATGTACGTTTAATGTCATAACTGGACTTGCATTACACAGAGTTTCCTATAGCCTTCCCCTACATATCAGTATCAATAAAGGGAGGACCGGAGGTGACTCGAGCCAGGGTCCGGCGAGTGTGGCAAAGACACCATGACTGACTGATGTATTCTGACATCCATAGGCATACAGGCTCCCATTTTGTTGGTGGTGGTGGTGGTGGTGGTGGTGGGGGGGGGGGGGGGGGGGGGGGGTCTGATTCTGATTTTTGCCCGAATTAAATGAGAGAGCCCAAATATGGATAACAACATTGATTCATATAAGCACTACTGCCAAACAGCTATATAGGGTTGTAAATTAATTACTACACATTTTTACATGGATTACAAACAATACTGTGGAAAAGAACAATGGAAATACATTGTGAAAAGAGTTCAAACCAGATGATTTTGCCAGAATATCTGTTGTTTTTCACCAAATTTGAGGATTTGCTCCAACACTGAGGGGAACAGCCCTCTCCCGTCTCGTACAATTGTGTTGACATATGGGTCTGTAATTGTTATGTGTATCATACTGCTCCAACTCTATATCTTCATCATCATAAAGTATGCAAATGACATTGGGCAAGGAATCCAGAAAACCTAAAACTACATAATATTATATGCTTTCCTAAATACAATATACATGTACATGTATAGACTCTGCTCCTTTGATATGTTAGACGGGAGATACTGGTTGGGATGGGGCACCTGGGAAAAAGTTAACAGTTTTTATTTAATTACTTTGATTTATTAATCATCGGCTATTGGATGTCAAACATTTGGTAATTTTGACATAGTCATATAGAGAAGACCCACTACATTTTTCCATTAGTAGCAACTGTCCTTTTTTTATGCACCATCCCATAGACAGGATAGCACATACCATGGCCTTTGATGTACCAATCGTCGTGCACTGGTTGGAGCAAGAAATAGCCCAATGGGCCCACCGACAGGGATCGATCCCAGACCGACCACACATCAAGTGAGCTAGCACTTGTGTTGGGAAAACCCACACTGGGTTCACCAAAGAGATGGATCAATACTATTGCCAGAAGTGTGTTCTGCAATCAACCTACGTTCCACCCCTTACCATGGGATTCTTACCTTAAGACTGAGCACTGTCCCACCGTTGGCCAAGGAATCGAGTATAGCCAGTTCACAGGGACTAATCACTTCTTCACTGGGACACGCTGAAAAATAATTTATCAACAGCATTTTTGTTTTTGTTGTAACTTGCAATATCTGGTGAGTTTTCTTTTTTAACCATTTTTGTATACAGAGCGATATACTACTATATACATGTACCATGTACTACCACTGCACTTGAAGGAAGGAAATTATGTTTTAGTTAACGATGCACTCAACACATTTTATTTACAGTTATATTGCATCGGACATACATGTATGGTTAATGACCACAAAGATATTGAGAGAGGAAACCTGTTGTCGCCACTGGATGGGCTACTCTTTTTGAGTAGCAGCAAGTGATATTTTATATGCACCATCCCATAGACAGGATAATATGGCCTTTGATATACCAGTCGTGGTGCACTGGCTGGAGTGAGAAACAGCCCAAATGGGCCCACCAACGGGGATCGATCCCAGACGGACTGCGCATTAAGCGAACACTTTACCACTGGGCTACAACCCACCCCTTACTGCACTTAAATACTGCACTTGAATACAAAAGTTAAAGTCTGCTTTTGATTTATTAATCATTGGCTACAGGGTGCTAAACAGTTAATAATTTTGGCATACACAGTCTAAGAGGAAACTCACAACATATTTCCATTATCAGCAAGGTATGCACTTTCCAACAGGTAGGGCAGTACATACCACAACCTCTGATATACATGTACCAGTCACAGGGCACTGGTTGAGATGGGGAAAAACCAATTGGAGAATGAGTCCACTGAGGAGGTTTGATCCCATGATCAAAGCAGCTCAGGTGAGCGCTCTACCAACTGAGCTAGATTCCCCTCCTGGAATACAAAAGTCCATATACACTTGTAGCTATCTCACTAGCAACAGCTGATGCCCTGTTTGTCCTAGAGTGATGAAAATGGAACTAACAGTGATTGTTTCAATTTTCAAATTGAAACAGAACTTTTAATCATAATTTTATTTCTGAAATAAAACCTTTTTAAGAACGACTTATTGACAGAGCTGGGAACTCAATAACGATTGTTTCAATTTTCAAATTGAAACAGAACTTTTAATCATAATTTTATTCTAAAATAAATCGTTTTTAAGAACGACTTATTGATAGTGCTGGGAACAGACTAAAATTTCATCATCCACTTGAGGAAATTTCATCACCAACTGAAGAAACTAATTAGACAATACAGGTATATTAACCTAAGATGAGTTTTTAAAATATTAGAACTACACATGTATGCACCATTGTTGTGTTCATAAGGGCGGTGCCTAAAATGTTACATAATGTTACCTTGTATTAATGTATTCATTATCTGTTTTGTTTATGTAAACAAGCAAACCCAAACAAAATTTCACACCTTTCTTAATCAGTATTTTTGTCATTATTGGGTATTTACTTTGTCATCATTCTGTCTTAGATTGTCATCCCAAGTTGTCTGATGATTAGAAGTTCAAGCAGAGATAGAAAAAAAACCAGCAGAATTTTTCACAAGACCATCAAACAAGTACCCGTTAAATCTACTTATCTGCTAACATTTTTACTTGTTCAAATAAATAGTTTGCTTTATTCAAATACATGGACAATATTTTTGATTGCACAAAATAAAACTGCATTATACATTTGTATCTGTCCACTGGACAACCATTGAGGTACATATTAAGCTTGTTCAAACAGATTGTTTACGTCAGGACAAATGGACATGTGCTTATTTCGGACACTGTCAAGGACAGGCCAAGAAAGAGAAAAAATAATTTTCACACTGGTCCGAGATGTGCATTTTCCTTGACTATCAGTTTCGAACTATAATCAATCAGTGGACACCACTACTGACATCCAACAGCCAATGATTAATAAATCAATGTGCTCTATAGTGGTTTTGTTATACAAAACAAACTTTATTCCACTACTTACTGAATGGTGAAGCAGATCTCTCTGAACCCTGGAAATACGTTTTGGGAGCCTGCACCACAGCATCTTTTCCTGGAAGCTCAGACGATCTGAATTTGAATAAAAATAGAAATGAATATTACAATGCTATACATGGCAGTTTGTTATTATTGGTAATAATACTGACTTATCACTTAGATGTGTTAATTGTGGTGTAACATTATTTGTGTTTCTGACCCCCTGCTCACAACATTAAAAGTTTTTTTTTGAACTTATTTTAAAGTGCATTCATCACTAATAGGGGGCGAGACGTAGCCCAGTGGTACAGCGCTCGCTCGATGTGCGGTCGGTGTGGGATTGATCCAAGTCGGTGAGCCCATTGGGCTATTTCTCGTTTCAGCCAGTGCACCATGACTGGTATATCAAAGGCCGTGGTATGTACTACCCTGTCTGTGGGATGGTGCATATAAAAGATCCCTTGCTGCTAATCGGAAAGAGTAGCCCATGAAGTGGGGACAGCAGGTTTCCTCTCTCTATATCTGTGTGGTCCTTAACCATGTGTCTGACGCCATATAACCATAAATAAAATGTGTTGAGTGCGTCGTGAAATAAAACATGTCTTTCTTTTATCACTAATATACAACTTTCAGTTAAGTACTGTTATCGTTGCTCCATCCCCGCCCACAAAACAAAAAGAATTCCTGATCCATTTCTGAAAAGTATCTGTATTGGTTGTTACAATGTACATATAGTTAATATCAAAGTTTGTTTTCTTTATGACACCACTGGAGCATATTGGTTTATTAATCACTGGCTATTGGATGTCTAACATTTGGTAATTTTTACATAATTATATAGTCTTAGAGAGGAAACAATGAGAGAATGGGTCCACTGAGGTAATTCAATCCTGGGAAGCAACGGACCACCGCAGGCGAGCCAAATAAGCTAGATCGATCCTGCACCTAAGTTAATATTGTTACTTTCACATAGCCTAACACTCAATAGCCAATGTACTTTTCATGTTTGGGGCATTTGATTGATTGATTAATATATTCATTTATTCATTCGTAGCCTAGAAAGCATGGACAAACCCATCTGAAGTTCACTTACTGCTTTGAGCTCAAGTTCACTTACTGCCTGAAGTTTACTGCCTCAAGATAACTTACTGCCACAAGTTCACTATACTACTGAGTTCACTTACTGTCTGAAGATAACTTACTGCCTGCAGTTCATTTACTGCCTGAAGTTCATTTACAGCTTGAAGTTCACTTACTGCCTGCAGTTCACTTACTGCCTGAAGTTCACTTACTGCCTGAAGTTGTTTACTGCCTTAAGTTAACTTACTGCCTTAAGTTAACTTACTGCCTGAAGTTCACTTACTGCCTGAAGATCACTTACTGCCTGAAGATCACTTACTGTCTGAAGATCACTTACTGCCCGAGTTCACTTACTACCCGAGTTCACTTACTGCCTGAAGATCACTTACTGTCTGAAGTTCACTTACTACCCAAGTTCACTTACTGCCTGAAGATCACTTACTGTCTGAAGATTACTTACTGACTGAAGTTCACTTACTGTCTGAAGATCACTTACTGTCTGAAGATCACTTACTGACTGAAGTTCACTTACTGTCTGGAGATCACTTACTGCCTGAAGATCACTTACTGTCTGAAGTTCACTTACTACATGAGTTCACTTACTGCCTGAAGTTCACTATTACTGCCTGCAGTTCACTTACTGCCTGCTCTTTGTTTCGAAGGTGAGCCTCTCTGCGCGGTCGTCCTCGTACAGGATGATCTCGGTGTGCGGCGCGGTCTCGTCGCGGTACGACGGACTGTACTTCGGCATCGGCTTGATCACTGACCGCACGTCCGTGTTGAGCAGCTCGCGCACGTGAGTCTTGATCATCGACGCCATCTCTATCAACAACTGATGCTGCGGTATCCGAGGCTCAGCGGGCGGAAGAACTTTAAAGGACAAACGTATGCATTAATTAAGAACAGATATTACAGGACTTAGATTTCACGGAAACAATAGTTTCCGCACAACATGTTGGTAAAATCACAGCACAAAAATTTCGTTTACCATGATTATTATATCGAGCACGACTACTGAACTAAAATAATATACATGCATTTATAATTATTTTTAAAGAGAGTTTTTGATGGGTTCCCATGATCACAAAGGCACGGAACTGAAAATGTGTTTCCCATGAAATTTGAAATCCTATGGCCTGATATTATGTTCATTGTTCTGTCGTAACATATGTCATGTCTACAGCAAGCATTCATTTTTAGTTGTTTAGTGAAAGACACTATTGCAGTCGCCTTAGACTTTACAGGCGTGTGTGCTGGGGGTGGCCGGGTCTAAACCCCTCCCTGCTCCAGCAAATTTTCTGGGGAAGCATGTCTCGACCCCCTTATCAATTTCACTTGCAACAGTCTTGACTCTGCCCTGCTAAAATTCCTGCACATGTGGCTGCTTTAGTGCTGGGAATCAGTTGGAAGTTTGGTCATCAGTTATAATTGATTTACACCAACCGATCAACTTTCCATTAAAGGCAACTGAATAGAAATATATGAACCATGCACCTATAATAGTTTTATGTAGGCCTACACTGGGATACTCTACAAATAACTAATTTTACCTAAAGTTATTACCTGTTCAATATTAGTTTCCTTTAAGTATATAGGAAAACACCCATCAGCCTCAAACCATATCATGTAACTGAAGTTTGTTTTCTTTAACGACCCAAACAAAAATGTATGCTTGCAGCTAGGTTGTCGCAAGGTAGTTACAAGCTTGTTACAAGGTAGTACAAGCAATGCAATATTTGGAAGCTGATATTTAGCTCATGTAAACTAGTCAGTAATTCTGCAAACTTGCTGCATGCATGTTTTCAATTGTGCAAGCTTGCTGCATGCGTGTGTATATATATATATATATATATATATATATATATATATATATATATATATATATATATATATATATAATCTTCAACTGTGCAAGCTTCCCGACACCACTAGAGCACATTGACTGATTAACCATTAATTATTACATTTGGTAATTCCAACACACAGTCTTAGAGAGGAAACCTGTTACATTTAGTTAACATTAAGGGATATTTTATATGCACCATCCCACAGACATTATAACACATACATTGACCTACCATGACATACCAGTCATGGTGCACTGGCTGGAATGAGAAATAACACAATGAGCCCACCAATGAGGATCGATCCTTGACTGACCATACATCAGGTGAGTGTGTTACAACTGGGTTACATCCCGCCCCATCATGTAACTAATACACAATCATAGCTGGGCCGTGTTCAGTACACAAGTTTTGTTACAAGCACCTGCTAACAATGTCACTGGTCCCTGCTCTATCTATCACAATCATTTAATAACTAAAGCTAGCCAATTTTCTCTTAATGCTGAGACAGATCAAAGAAGGAAGGAAATGTTTTATTTAAAAACGCACTCAACATGTTTTATTTATGGTTAAATATGGCGTCAGAAATATGGTTAAGGACCACACAGATATTGAGAGAGGAAACCTGCTGTTGCCACTTCATGGGCTACTCTTTTCGATTAGCAGCAAGGGATCTTTTATATGCATCATCCCACAGACAGGGTAGTACATACTACAGCCTTTGATATGCCAGTTGTGGTGCACTAGCTGGAACGAGAAATAGCCCAATGGGCCCTATTGACAGGGATCGATCACAGACAGACCGTGCATCAAGCGAGCGCTTTACCACTGGGCTATGTCCCGCCCCTGCCGAGACAGAAGAATTCACTCATAAAGTAGGGGTGGTAAATACCTACCTTTTGGATCCATGTGAACCTTGTGAACTTCATTTTGTACCCCTCTCTCAGCCATCAGGTTCTCTGCCAACAACTTAGTAAATTTTTTGTAGTTCTCTCGTGAATACACAGCCTGTTTAGCAACGTGCATCGGGATCCTGTTATTCTTGGAAAGTTTATAAAGAAAATGCTCCAACGTAAAAGCCGGAGGTATATAATATCTCATATCGTCCGTATCAAAATAATGAACCAAGTCGGGATTCGGTGGCAAATTACGCAGAGGAAACGACTCGGGGCCTCTTGGACGGAACGGCTTGATTAATGCTTTTCCATCAACGTATGTACCCAGTGCAGTCCTTCCTCTGTAGAGCGGGTCCAAAATGAACTTCATTTCATCGCGTGTAATACGAGACATGACGGTATTCACCGGCGAACCAAAGTTGGCCCCAGTGTTGAACGTCTGGTGTGTCGGAGCTGATTCAGAAGGAGGTGGAGGGGAGACGATACTCTGTACCCAGCTCGGGACGGGGGAATATGGTTGCATGTCTGGCACGTCACTGATGCTGTGTTTGTAAAAGGCTGAGTCTCCACTGGAAATGTCGGATCGTTTGGTGTGTGATACGTATTCATCGCTTTTCATGAGCGACCTTCCAACAGGGTCTGAAATGGGAGGTAGTGCTTTTGGTGGCAGTGGTCGTCGAAACAACTTCACTGTCGGGGTTTTGCTTGGGTTAGACATGATCTAAAAATATAAATACATATACATATATTAAACATGATTAAATATAACATAAATTAATATAAAGAGTAAATTATGTGAGTTACCATAAAATCTTGGAAATTAATGAATATATATTTATTTTTTTTGGACAGATAATATAGTAAAATATTTTACATGTACAAATAACATAACACAAGTGAAAATAACATGAATAGTAACAAATGCACATAATTTTAATCACTCAGATTCCTCACAATTGTCAACAAAAAAAGGAGAAAAAAAAAATATATATAATAATAATTTTTAAAAAGTAAAATAAAAATAAACAATAATGACCCTTGAAATTCAGATCAACTTGCAACAGCAAATAATTCTGACATAAAATAAAATAACAAAGCAAATACTCCATAATGGTAAAAATACTTTCATAGCCCGAGTACTCTGCCTTTCAAGAACTAAACGGACATTTGATCGCTCTCTCAGTCAGAGATTACTCTATAGTGAAAACATGCAATGGCTGCGTGATAGACAAAGATTCCGCTCTAATACGACAAAAATTCAAAGTTTGATACTACGGGGGTAAATACATTTACACTGATAATTTTTTGGCTTGCGAATAACAAATATTTTACATAGTAACCACTAATACACACATTACATGAAGAAACCTGACAGTACCCACTTTCAATAATGTTTCGGTTAAATACGTGCTGACGGGTTTCTTCCTGTCGTATGTGTATCGATGGGTAATAAGCAAAATATTTTTTTATCGACAAACTCAAAAATTATCAACTGCGTTGGCGCATTAAGTTATTTCTCATTTGAGCAAGTGCACTATGACTGGTATATAAAAGGCCATGGTATGTGCTGTTCTGTTTGTGGCTTTCCTCTCTAAGACTATATGTCAAAATGACCAAATGTTTGACATCCAATAACCAATGAGTAAGGGACCGTCTCAAAATTTCATCACTTCTCCCTAAACGAATAACATTCTAATACTTATCAACCCCCACTCCCCCTTCCAAATGAATTTAGTCAAGCAAAAAGGTGTTGAAATTTTTAAAATTTTAAAATTTTTATTTTTGGGCCACAAAAGTTGTAGGACAAAATTGACAAGATGTATTTTTCTACAGTCAGTAAACAAATAACAGACACATGACAAAGGTATTTAGATGACTTTTATTATTTTGATTCATAAAAAAAAAATGAAAAGTCAATTCAGTTCACTGGAGACTTATGCTGCATCCGGATGTGCTCAGAAACAGGAAATTTCCGACTTGTCAAACTGTAATTACCAAGACTAATAATTATACTATTCATGTGTAGTTCATGTAATTCTCCATTAACTGTGATTTCGAATTTCACTTTATAAATAAATTTTATGTACAAAAACAATAATAATAATAATAATAAAAAAATAAAACACACACACTTTTTGATACTTCCATTTTCAACTTTTTATCCACCCCCACCCCCCTTCTGCGGATTATTTGTTTAGGAAGAAGTGATGAAATTTTGAGATGGTCCCTAATAAATCAATATACTTCAGTAGTGTTGAGGCTGCGATTCTGTGTTAAACAATAAAACAACACACTGGCTAATTAGTAATTACAAAATAAACCTTTGTTGTACATTTACATCCCTTCTCAAAACTCGTCCTAGAGAAGAATCAAAACGATTGACCAATGTGAAGCTGTTTAAATATTGTCAACGTCCCTAACTGCTTTCAACTCCATTCAGTTTGTTTTCTCATGCACGGATCGTGCAATCAACATCCAATTTGTTGTTGTCTGCTTGTCATTCATTTGTGAGGTTTTTCTTCACAGTTTTAAAAACTATTCACTGGTATGAATGTAATGCCTATCAGTACTGACATCAAGTGTTAGCAATGGGTGTTGGTAAAACATAGTGCAAGCCGAACATTAAGTCAATACTTTTCTTAATGTGCAGGACGAGTTGCTTCCCTCTATTTAGTAAATTTAAAATGGTGAGGAAAGTTTTGAAGGTTGTCATTGGAAGATTTATTTTGTTAATAATGATGCAAGTACTTCAATCAGGATTTAGTGAGTATGGTAGGTTATACATTCTTTCACCATTTTCGGTTGACAAACGGTTGAAACATGGTACGTGCCACAAGTTTTGAATACCAGCTATATATAGGGTAATGTAACAATTTTCGGACGTCAAAAGAACTACACTTTCTTTCTACGTCCGTTTGGACTAGATAAAATGTGAACCAGACCAGAACGCATGACAAACTGAATTTTTCCATTTAAACAAAGTGTTCGTCAACTGTGCACATAGTTAAGACATTTTTTTTTTCATATGGTGGCCTTAAAAATGGAAAATGACAAACCACACATGCACAGGCATCGAAACAAGTTGTGAACGGTCGTTCAGGTTACTGAGAGGTTACCACATGTAAGAAAAGTCGAGACCGGCATTTTGTTCTCGACAAAAATTTCAACGTTAAAATGTAGTTTCGTTTCCAAACGTAAACCAGGCAATGCATTCCAGACTTGCGCGTTTCATTTTCTCGCAAACAATTATGGTCCTTCCTTGTTTAATCAGCATCCACTAGATGAATTTACTTCTACGTTTCGTTTTCTTGTACTAAATTGCACCGATGTTCATGCACACTTAATTGTGCCGTTGTAAAGTAATTTCGGCAAACATCGTTTAAGCAGCGCCCACTAGATAAATTTACTTCCGGATTTCGTTTCTCATACCAATGTTCGCACGCACCGATATAATTTCAGAATGTCCGCGTTAAAAGTAACAGGAATTGAATTCTAATTTCCATATATGATATAGGTGTGGTAACCTATATGTTAGGCCTACCAGGCTATTTTTTGTGGTAACCTGTAAATGGGTTACCAGACACAATGCTTATTTCAATGCCTGCATGCATGGTATGAACTTTTTTGCAAACTAATGAGCATAAACGCATGCACTCTTTCCTGTTTACTTGAGGGTGCTTTATAATTTATTTTTGTTTACTAGAATGGAACTTGTTTTACGTCCACATACTTGGATTTTTTTTTAATGTCAATTTTGCTTCAGGTATCGTAGCTGAAAAAATGTTGAATAGTTGTTTCGTATTCTTGGTTTTGTCGTTAGGTGAACGCAGTTCAGGACGTCGATGCATGGTAAATAAAACGTTTCAAGTTCGATCATATTGCAGAAATTCAGTTTGCCGCAAAATCAAACATTAGTTCTCAAACAATAAGAAGGACACAGAGAATATTACGATAGGAAGTAATAACCTCAAGTTATGCTGCTACAAATCGAAGATAGTCTAACCAGATAGCTAAAAATCACAAATCGATTCCACTACTTTCCGCCATTTTGAAGCCGTGCCCATGACAACACTTCCGATCACGTGACTAACAGGACAGGGTCTCATTCGGGACACCGCGGAGCTACTGATTCCACCATGTATGAAGTTATTATTATTATTATTATTTAATTATTATTATTATTGTTTTTTAATACGCCAATACAGTATGTCCCAGACGTCCAAATAATCCAGTAATCAGTTCAAGGTTATTTACTGTACGCGCAGCGAAAGTTTAATAAGATCAAACTGTACGTAGGCCTAATTGAATATTAAAATACATGTATTTGAATTAGTGCACGGGGCCCGTACGCAGAAATTTATGTGAGGGGGTGCGTAATCGACGGCCCAAAGGACAGGAGTTGCTAGGGGGGGGGGGGGGGGGGGGGTCCGGGGGCATTTTTAAAAAATCTAGAATGCAGGAGATGCATTTTCCTGCATTCTGGGAAGTAAATTTGAAATGTTTCTTTGCCTCAAAATATGTCAAATATATTTTTTACACATCCACGGACGGACCTCTGCAGACTATGGGGGGGGGGGGGGGTGAGTACTGCTTAGGCCTACTACGTCAACAAAAAACAAACAAAATACAAACCATCCCCTCCATTCCACCCCGACCCCCCCCCCCCCCCCCCCCCCCACCCCGGATCTGTCTGTCGACAGTTGAAAACATTACACGGACTTGTAGGCTATATATATATATATATATATATATATATATATATATATATATATATATATATATATATATATATATATATATAGTTCTTAAACGTTTTGAAAAAAAGCTCAATGTGCTCTAGTGGCGTCGTTAAATAAAACATACTTTACTTCACTTTACTTTTGAAAAAGCGTGAAAGTGTTCCCGTTCTCAAATCCAACACTACCACGCATAGTGGTCTGAGGCTTAAGAACGGGTTCTCACCTTTTCTCGAATGTAGTTTCGAATACAATACTAATTAAGGTTTGATTCGTGGAATCAGTCGGGGCGTTCCGAGTGTTTTTGAACGTGAACGGGTGATTGTTGTAGACATCACGGAATGTGAATTACGATAACGTTCAACCGATTTCACATGCTGATTTCACATGCTGAAAACTTTACAAGGATGCAACATCTTGCAAACGAAAAGACCTATCGCCATTACCAGTGCTGTGAAGAAATAGGCCTACAACAAACCACAAACACTAACACTTAGTAACAGTGAATACTTTGCCGAGACCAGAAGGCATTTCTTCTATGATAAGATTTCCCAAAGGCAGTAGCTGCCGGTAACGTTCAATAAATTAATAAATAGTCTAAATAAATAAACTAAATAGATCAATAAATAAATAACTAAAAATAATATTTTGAAAAAGAAAAAGAAGAAAAAGAACACAACACACCACACCACACCACACACTGGATTTTCGTATAATCTATATGTACATTCATATAAATGTTTTCTTACATGCACCCGTTGAATTTCGCTTAAAACCTGGTTTTTGAGGATATGTAAAAATAGAATAATACATTCGTGTTCGTTAGATACCATTTATCTCACAATTCGTTATTTAAAAACGTATCAAACTCGCTTTCGCTCGTTAGATACATTTTAAAACAACTCGTTTTGAGATAAATGGTAGGCCTATCTAACGGCACACTCATCATGTATTATTCTCTATTTAAAAAAAAAAAAAAAAAAACTGTTAAAGTTTTGTTTTCTGGCTTATGAAATATTTGTCAGATATTGCGTGTACGATTGTAACGTCAGGACATATCCCAGACTGACCGCGTATCAAAAATATGACTAAACCTGAAGACAAGACTAATAGTAATTATAAGCGCTAAGTAGGCCTACTCATATATTTAGCATTTCAGCTACAGAAGTAGGTTGCATCCCATTCCCACACGATACACTCCCTCTAAATGTCTTCAGGTGCGGATCAAGGATTTTGTAAGGGGTACCAGATGTGAGATGTCTAAAAAGCGCAATTTGAGTTTATCCAAGGAAAATGACGGGAGCTTCTAAACGGAGCGAGATCTGTAGGGGGTTCAGGGGCATGCTCCTCGGAAAATTGTGTAACAAAGATGCTTAGAGTTGCGTTTTTAGGGCAATTTTAAAATTTAGTGTGCATATTCATTATTGTGGATGATGCATTCAAAGAAAAAACCCAAACGTCGTTATTAAGAGCTGGAGGGGGTCACGGTACTACTGTGACCCCCCCCCCCCCCCCCCCCACACACACACACACTTTTGGATTCACCAGTGGTATTGGATCTGCCCAGTAGAATTTGTGTATCGGAGGACTGTCGTAAATTCATAACAAATACAATATGGCCCGAATGCATCTTAATAAAACTTCCTACTGTAATGAATTATAATATTGCTCATTATAAAACATTAATTATTAGCCATTTTATGAAAATCTGTATAATATTAAACAGGGTATTAAACCTGTGCCATAAACTTCATATATACGCTTGGAGGCCATTCACAATCAGCAATATTTATGTGAATAGGAAATATAAAATGTTCATAATAAAACAAATCCAACATTTTTATCCCCACTCGTCCCGAAGATAAAAGGGCGCTCATTTGTACTTTAAAATATTCTGTTATCTACGAGTTATATTTCCCACTGTCCCAACCAGTCTCACAACTGGTACACCAAATTGCCGTGGTATGTACTATCCTGTCTGGGAAAGCGCATACATTTCATTTCGACTTATGTTCATGCTTATATCCAATTAAGATTCAAGCACGCTGTCCTGGGCACACACCTCAGTTATCTGGGCTGTCTGTCCAGAACAGTGGGTTAGTTGTTTAGTGGTTAGTGAGAGAGAAGAGGGTGTAGTAGCCTTGCACCTACCCACTGAGCCCGTAAGAACTCGCTCTGTTTTGGAGCCGGTACCGGGCTACGAACCGTTGGAGCCGGTACCGGGCTGCGAACCCTGTACCTACCAGCCTGTAGTCCAATGGTTTAACAACTCCGCGACTGATGCACAACGATGTCAACATTGTGTGTAAGAACTTCTTGATACAATATCAGCCGGGCATCGTCGTCTTACGTTCCTAGTCCAACCCCTGCAATTGCCCACGGCAATCGGCATAGCCGTGGAGATTGCCGTGAAGATTGCCGTGGAGTTTTTAATTCTCCACGGCACTTTTTTGCCTTAAACTATATTCAGGTGTTTTTGTTTTTCAACGGCATGTTGTTTTTTGTTTTTTTACCGTGGACATTTTTTTAATTGCAGGGTTGCAAGTCGGTCCTTGAACGTTCTTATGTGGACGATCGTTCCATTCCTCCCAAAAATATAACTCCTATGTCCTGCAGCGTCGGTGGCTGAACCTGAAAAGGCTACCTGTATCATGTGCTGCACATGTTCAGTTGGAATAAGGCCCGAAAACAGAACTGGCCATTCCGTTCCAGTGTGGATGAAAAGATATATATTTTTTAAATTTTTACACCACCACTAGAGCACATTGATTAAATAATCATCGGGTATTGAATGTCAAACATTTTGTAATTCTAACACGTAGTCATCAGAGGAAACCCACTACATTTTTTCCTGATGCATCAAGGGATCTTTTATATGTACCATCCCACAGACAGGATAGCACATACCAGAGCCTTTGATATACCAGTCGTAGTGCATGGCTGGAATACGGAATAGCCCAAATGGGCCCAACGACGACGGGGATTGATCCCAAACTGACCGCGCATCAGGCGAGCGCTATACCACTGGGTTACGTCCAGCACCCAGTGTGGATGAAGGAAGGAAATGTTTTATTTAACGACGCACTCAACACATTTTATTTACGGTTATATGGCGTCGGACATATGGTTAAAGACCATACATATATTGAGAGAGGAAACCCGCTGTCGCCACTTCTTGGGCTACTCTTTTCGATTAGCAGCAATGGATCTTTTATATGCACCATCCCACAGACAGGTTAACACATACCTCGGCCTTTGATATACCAGACGTGGTGCACTGACTGAAGCAAGAAATAGCCCAATGGGCCCACTGACGGCCAGTGTGGATGAAACCAAGATCTAAAGCACCAGCATATGGCGGAACGTAGGGATCCAGTATGGTCATCATTGTAACGGAAAACTGTCATGGAGACTGGTTTACCCAAGCTAGCTGATCCTTCGCCACATCATTACCACACCAGGGACGGATTCAGGATTTAAAAAAAACAAAGGATGGGGTTCCAAAATTATGAAAAAGAGCAACTTTGAGTTTGTCTTCGGCAAACTAAGCTAGCTCCTGAAGGGGGCGAGGTGTCTAGGGGCATGTCTCCTCAGGAAAATTGTGAAATATAGAGGCAATATAGTATTATTTTGCTACTGTTCTGCTTGGAGCAGTTTATGTGATAATTTGTGAATTTTACCAATTAAATATAATATGCTTTAGTGGCAAGTTGAACGCAATAAGTTAGAAAACCCACTTTAATTGGTTGTGACACCACCGCTCGCGTAGCCAGGGGTGCGATTGGTGATTGTGTGGCCATATTTGCAGTTATAAACAAGAAAAAACGTTTTGCAACCCTAACCTGATAAACAGTGGTAGAATTAAAAAAAAAAAAATTCAGGGCAAGGTGATTTTGGCCTTGGGTCTGAGGAAATGTTTTTTGGCAACAAAACAATTGGACAGTGCCTTTCTTTCAACATTTCCACACGTTCATCACACGTAGATGCTGGCATCTTAGAGGTCCTAATATTTCACACACCAACATTCCTATTTCTAGAAAGGCCATATTTTATTGTTTAGCAAGACATACTTTTTATTACCCTGCTATTTAAACAAGGATCATATTTTACTTCCTTATTTCAAGCCCTGCCTTTGTCAGATTTGATATTAAACTCTTTTATTTTTGTTTTCAGTGAACACATTATAATGTTTTTTAATGTCATCACAGGTAATACTATTACAGTATAGTATTAGACTTGGGTGGTTCCACCTAGTGCAGGAGTAAATCCTCAAATTCGGGCAAAAACGATATAAACATTCGGGCAAAATGTGTCAACATGTATTTCCATCATTCTACCAGGGAAATTAGTTGTAATCCATGTAAACATGCGTAGTGATTAGTTTGCACCCATATATAGCTGTTTGGTAGTAATGCTAATAGAAATAAATGTTGTTATCCATATTCGGGCATTTTCGTTTAATTCGGGCAAAACCCAGCCTGCCCCCCACCCCACACACCTCACACCCCAACAATGGGAGCCCGTACGCCCATGGGGGCACCAAGAGCACTTTTTGTCAAATTTTCAAACCTGTAGACCTATCTCGAGTCAACAACGAAAGCATTTCATTATAAGACTGCAGTCTGTGACATTCGTTTATTGTTTTGAAACCGGTGGTAACCGATCAACTTCCAATACTTCACGTTTTCATGCAGTTCACACATCACAAAATAAAAGCTTATTTTTACTAATTTAGTAAATAACTATTTATATCTCAGGCGCTTTGTTGTCCGCTCGCTTCGAACATGGTGAATAATTGTTGGGTGAAATGGTGGATCTAAATTATACAGTCGTGCTAAAAAAAAAAAAAAAAATCAAAAGGGCATCTTGTTCGAAAGGGAGGGTGTGTGTGTGTGTCGAACCACCCGAACACCCCCTCCCCCATATCCGCTTCTGTTCGTTATTGGTCAGTGACCTTCATTAGACGTGAATTGGCCACACAATTGTGACCAATTTATCACATCAGTTATGATCAACAAACATTTTTGTGAGAAGTCTTGCCTCCAAAGCATAATCTTGACCTTAAAACCAACTAAATTGTTCATGTTGGATGCTTTATATGGTAAAATTTCTAAGGATTTGGGCAGCCATATTGAATGTATGCAAGGAGAGTGCCCATGTACAATTTAACATGCTCAAGAAATACATTTTAAGCTTTATAATCACTAAAACACCTCGCTTAGTAATTGTTATATGGCCAAAAAGGTAGTTTCCAGGATGTTTGGCAGCCATATTGAATTTATGCAAATTAGTCATATTTCCCCAAGGTGTATTCGGGTACATTTTTAATACGACCTCTGTTTCAATTTATGGTGGATATGGCTCCAAATTAACTAGACCCCCCCCCCCCCCCCCCCCCCCCCCACACACACACACACACGCACAACACGTTTGTTTTATTTAACGACACTACTAAAACACATTGATTTATTAATCATCGGGTATTGGATGTCAAACATTTCTTAATTATAACATATAGTCTTAGAGAGGAAACCCGCTACATTTTTCCATTTAGTAGCAAGGGATCTTTTGTATGCACCATCCCATAGGCGGGATAACACATGCCACTGCCTTTGGTATACCAGTTGTAGTGCAATGGCCCAAATTGACTAGACTACTGCTCTTGAGACCCGCTGGGGCGTGAACGGGAGAGATGGAAGAAGGAGAGACAACCACACCAGCTGATTTGTGCACTCTGCAGGGGAGTACGCAATTAGGAGGAACTGCAGTTGTCAAAAATGAAAAAGTGCCCCTTTTAGTTTTAAAATGCTCCTTTTTAGCTGCATAATACTCTATATTAATGAGTCTTGATTCTTTGTTCACTGCCACTCCCACCCTAGACATTCTTTCAGGCTTGTGTGGACTTGCTGAACCCTGTTTTACGAACCGATTTTAGCGATTCTTTTATTTTGTGAATCTTTATTTTTACGATTCCAGGGTGAGAATCATGTACCATTGTGAGAACACGTGAACGTCCCTGTGGGAGTACGACTACTCTTGATCCCCATATTACAATTCCACAATGAGAGCTCAGCTAATTTCTTCTAACATGATACGGCTTCAATTCAGGTTCATCTGAATTCGTCCAACCATTCGTAATGAATCGTTTCACTCTCGAATTCCTGACCTGTAACTGCAGAAGAATAAAAAAAGTTAATCAAAAACACATTTTCTGCAGGGATAGGCACAGATTCAGGTTTCAAAGCTTGCGGACGTCTGCTCATGACATCAGCATGCCCAATATCCTTACCCAACACATACCTGAATGTGTAGTTGTAGGCAGAACGAGTTAATGCCCATCTCTGTATACGAGCGGAAGTCACTGTTGGAGTTCCTTTAGATTCTCCAAACAGTGTTTGTAGTGGCTTATAGTCATTTGCAATGCAAAATGTACGACCGAACAAATACGAGTTGAAGTTTTTAACGCCAAAAACTACAGAGAGTGCTTCTTTTTCAATTTGTGCATACTTTTTCTCGGCAGAGTTCAGGGTTCTAGAGGCGAAAGCTACAGGTTTCTCTGTTCCACCAGGCATTTTGTGTGATAGTACAGGTACAATGCCATACTGTGAAGCGGCACAAGCCAGAATTAATTCTTTATTGACATCATAATGCACCAACACTTTGGAAGACTGAAGCAGTTTTTCCGACTTGGAAATGTTTTTTTTTGGTCACTTGTCCATCGCCATTTTACATCTTTTCTCAGCAAGAGATGTAAGGGAGCCAAAACAGTGGGCAGGTTAGGAAGGAATTTTCCATATAATTCAGAAGACCAAGGTATGACTTGAGTTCAGTGATACTGGTAGGTGAAGGAGCATTTGAGATAGCTTCAACTTTGTTTTGAACCGGATGCAGTCCCTCTGCGTCATGTTTGTGACACAGGTACACTACCTCTTTGGCTTGAAAAGTACACTTATCCTGCCTAACACGCATACCTACATCAGAAATCTCTTGAGAGCAGTTTCAACTTTTTGAACATGATAAGCATCATCTTCACCAGAGATCAGAATGGCATCCTGATATTCACATCTTATTGGCAACCAGTGGAGGAGATTATCCATTCATCTTTGAAAGATTGCTGGAGATGAAGAAATTCCAAACGGAAGTGTGTATTGTAGCAAAACAGACCACGGTGCGTATTGGCGGTTGTGAACTGCTTTGACTTTTCATCAAAAGAAAGTTGAAGACACACACTTTTGAGATAATTTTTTGTGAACGTTTTAACTCCAGATAGTGTGTCATAGAGATCTTCTATCTTCGGAATTGGATAAGAGTCTAGTTTGAAAACTTGATTTATGGTGACTTTGTAGTAATCACCACATATCCTAACTGTTCCGTATTCTTTCAAAACAGGTACAATTGGAGATGCCCAGTCACTATACTTAACTGGTTCAATGATTCCTTCTTTCACAAGTCTATCCAATTCGAGTTCCTCTTTTGCACGCATTGTATAAGGCACTGGTTGTGGTTTGAAGAATTTGGGTTGCGCATTTGGATCAACATAAATTTTTCCGACTACCCCTTTAATTTCTCCCAGTTCGTCTTTAAAAATGTCAGATTACTTGTCCAGGATTTGAGTGAGATATGTAGCTTTTTCCATATGACGGATTTCGTTCCAATTCAGACGAATATTTTTAATCAGATCTCTCCCAAGCAGATTTGCTTCTTGACCTTTGACAATCATAATAGATGACCTTTTGTCCCTGATATTCTACGCAAATGTCTATGACACCAGATACCTTAATTTATTCATCTGTGTATGTACGAAGTACGGCTTTTGATTTCCTCAACGGGGAAGCTTCACGTTCAGAACATATTTTCTTATAGCACGACTCACTCATCAGAGATACACTAGCGCCTGTGTCAACATGCAGCGTAACTGGTGTACCGTTCATACAGACATCCACAGTGATCGGTACAGACGATGATCTTTCACATCCTTTTACATAATACAATGAGTATTCCTCCTCATCAGGATTCACATGGAATGACCCATCATTTACATGAGTTATCATTTTGCTGAACCATATTGGTTGTGTGAGTGGTTTGTCTAGCTTTGTGAAGACAAGCTTTAACAATGTGTCCTTTTTATGACAATAGTTGCAAATAGTATCTTTGAAACGACACTTATCAGAAGAATGTGATCCATCACATCTGTAACACTTCACGTTCGGATTTCTAAAGTTTTTGGCATGGCGGCTAACAAATTCTTTAGACCTGTTGTGATTGTTTTGGGTAGTGTTGATCTTGGATAACCTGTATTAATTCCTCAAACTTTTTGTCAGTAGGACGGTCAGGAGATACGAGATTTCGCATTAATGGATACGTTTTTGGTCAAATAACACTCAATTGAATAGCTTGTTGTTTAGACGCGTCCGTAACGTCATTAGCTTCGAAGTAGGCCGATAGGCGTTCGGTGTAGGGCCTACGCATTCCAAGATTCGACATCCTAGTTAAACGGATCGACTCTACCGTAAATTGCCATAATAACCAAGTTCCTGATTTACCTCGTCATCAATTCTGTAATGTTCTGGTTCAACAAACTCAAATAAAAAATTATAGTGGCTTTTATTATTACTGATAACATAAACTTGTCGTCTGCTTGGCTATGACGTAGGCCTAACACTAAAATACACTTCCCAGTATTGTTATGTTAACACTTCCGGTAATAGTAACTAAACGATAATAGTTTCTATATCGCTATTGGTATTAATGCTATATACATTACAAAGACCCTTCACGCATAAGGGCAGGGATAATGCAGCTACATGTGTAGATGTACGCGACACGTTCACTACAAATTACAATGCTAACACTTTCTTTTATTATTATCTGTCGCCGGCTCTGTGTGAGTGGTTTTAACGTCTGTGCTGCAAGCAAGAGTTTCTCCCAGTTTATTTCAAGATGGGTCCGAGGGACATGCGCTCGATTCTGTTTTTCTTGTTTACAACATTTCAAATGTGCCAAGGGAATCGGTATACAGGTAATTAGTTTCGAGGTGTATATATTCCTTCGTAGCTGTCAAAAATAAATAAATAAATACAATAATAATAAAGAAACAATGAGTGAAGTTGAAAAATATGTAGTGAATTAAAAAAAAACAAAAAAAATATGTGTATATCGGGTAGCCCCTCAAAACGATAACCCTAGGCTACTCAATATGATATTGTATTAAAGGGTCAGTCCTGAGTTTACAACCATTGTAAAATGTTTCCGACCAATACAGCCTTTTCGATGACGTAACATACAAATTAAATACATTTTCTTATTTAGAATGTCAGTGTCTGTATTTACAAGGTGTTTGTTGTTGTCCTAATGCTTATAGTAGTCCAAACCGGAGTTTACTTCCCAATAATTTCGTACGTATGGCAAAAATATATATCACGAATTAAGTAAAAACTGAGTGTTACAAACATTGGTATACGAACGCAAACACATTCGATATATAGGCACTGGTATTCTAAACAAGAAAATGTATTTATTATGAAATAATAGTCGCGAACAAGGTTCTATTTACGCCAACATCTTACAATGGCTGCAAACTCTGGACAGTCCCTTTAAATATTATAGGGAATGTAACATTGATATTTTACATATTCAGAGCATAATATTTGAGGCCCACGGGTCAAATATTGTTAAAATAGTAACATTAGAAATTGTAAATAAAACAAATGCGACGCTCATTGCACTTACTGCCGCCGCTATTTCTCAGTCCAACCAGTGTACCACAACTGAACAATGAATGAATGAATGAATGAATGTTTAACGACGCCCCATCACGAAAACTATATCGGCTATTGGGTGTCAAACTATGGTAATGCAAACAAATAAAGTGATGATCAACATCAATATAAAACTTCAAGATTTAAATTAAAAAACAAAGTGTAAAGAACTGTGCAAAAAAATACAAATATCACAGATAAATACTTCAATTGTATCTCGAAGAAAAACAAGGGGATTTGTGCTGTATTGGCTATTCTCAAAGATAATGTTACACCCCTGCACCACGGTGAGGTTACAGCACGCGCAGGGGCACAACTGAACAAATGCCGTGGTATGTGCTTTCCTGTCTGTGGGAAAGTACATATAAATAGAGGATATTTCATGTTTTTTGTCAAATATTATTTATATCTCATCGAGTGAAGTTTGCAATCATATCTCACGAGTCGCATGAAATTTTCTATTTATTATATAACTTTTGGCAATTTACCTTTATTTTTAAAATGACTGCAGCAAAATAGTTCCGGCTTTCTTACAGTGAAGATAACACTTTCTACAGTGACGATAACACATTTTAGAGTGAAATAGTGAATTTTTTACTTTAAAATGTGTTATCGTCACTGAGTGACTGATAACACTTTTATTTCACTGATATTTTAAGATATTTCACTTAATGTTATATCACTAAAAATATTCCTTGCTGCATTAGAACAAATGTAGCGGGTTTCCTCTGATGACTATGAGTCAGAATTACCAAATCTTTGACATCCAATAGCCGATGATTAATTAATTAATGTACTCCAGTGGTGTCGTTAAACAAAACGAACTTTACTGTCGTCAGATTTTTTTTTACATACAAGTTTAGTAGGATTATGGATTTTTGAGGAGCAACCCGATTTGCATGTATTTTCTCTATTATGGTTTTTGTTTTGTTTGACCGGCCTCGGTGGCGTCGTGGTTAGGACATCGGTCTACAGGCTGGTAGCTACTGGGTTCGGATCCCAGTCGAGGCATGGGATTTTTAATCCAGATACCGACTTCAAACCCTGAGTGAGTGCTCCGCAAGGCTCAATGGGTAGGTGTAAACCACTTTCACCGACCAGCGATCCATAAATGGTTCAACAAAGGCCATGGCTTGTGCTATCCTGCCTGTGGGAAGCGCAAATAAAAGATCCCTTGCTGCCTGTCGTAAAAGAGTAGCCTATGTGGCGACAGCGGGTTTCCTCTAAAACAGTGTCAGAATGACAATATATTTGACGTCCAATAGCCGATGATAAGATAAAAAATCAATGTGCTCTAGTGGCGTCGTTAAATAAAACAAACTTTACTTCTTTCTTTTTTTTCTTTTCTTTTGTTTGTTTGTTGGTTTTTGGTGGTTTTTTAATTCACTAAATTCTCTCACGTTTGTGATCTCGCAATGCAGTACAGAAAACTTAAAAGGACGATTTGATGTTTCTTAAACGAGCTTAAGAGAGTTTTGTGAATTAGACGCCAGTTCACAAAAATAATTCGTCAAGTAGAGACTGTATACCACAATTATGCCTTGTAGTGTTACAGGTAATTTCTTAGATAAATAATTTATACTTTATGCTTTATGAAACAGTTTTGAGTGGAAATTGGGAAATAAGTTTACTTATGTTTTTTGTTTTTTTTCGGAGTTTGATGAAACTGATAGAAAATGTTTCATGGGAAGAAATAAGAGAAATACTCGTCTGATATCACATTGATTTGGTATTATGGAATTACTCTTTAAAATATTGGAGGGGCGGGGTGTAGCCCAATGGTGAAGCGCTCGCTTGATGCGCGGTCTGTTTGGGATCGATCCCCGTCGGTGGGCCCATTGGGCTATTTCTCGTTTCAGCCAGTGCACCAAGACTGATATATCAAATGCCGTGATATGTGCTACCCTGTCTGTGGGATGGTGCATATAAAAGATCCCTTGCTACTAATGGAACAATGTAGCGGGTTTCCTATCTAAGACTATAAAATACTATGTCAAAATTATCAAATGTTTGACATCCAATAGCCGAAGATTAAAATATCAATGTGCTCTAGTGGTGACGTTAAACAAAAGAAACGTTTTAACTTTAAAATATTTGATGTGGTAGGTATTACGAACTTAATGTGGGTGACCATGATGGTACTGTGGCACAAATTATTAAAAAGTGGGGAATTATGAAGCAAACAGTTTTATAAAATCAGAGAAAGAACAAAATGTTTTATTACCGGCGCACTCAACACATTTTTATTTACGATTATATGGCGTCAGACATATGGTTAAGGACCACATATATAATGAGAGAGGAAACCCGCTGTGGCCACTTCATGGGCTACTCTTTTCGATTAGCAGCAAGGGGTCGTTTATATGCACCATCCCACAGACAAGGTAGTACATACTATGGCCTTTGATATATCAGTCGTGTTGCACTGACTGGAACGAGAAATAGCCTAATGGGCCCACCGACGGGGATTGATCCCACAGCGAACGCGCATCGAGCAAGCACCTTACCACTGCGCTACGTCCCGCCCTTATATAATCATAGATACTAATGTTTCGCAGCAACATGACTGTCTGGCACATTTCCGGATTTACTTGGAGTCCTGCAAGGGTTAAAGTTTGGTAGATTATTTTTGGGTGTGGATTTGGTATCGCAAGTATTGTTTACCATTGCCACCTAATTACAATACATTACGACTTCATTACTTTTATGTACCGGCCTCGGTGGCGTCGTGGTTAGGCCATCGGTCTACAGGCTGGTAGGTACTGGGTTCGGATCCCAGTCGAGGCATGGGATTTTTAACCTCGAGTGAGTGCTCCGCAAGGCTCAATGGGTAGGTGTAAACCACTTGCACCGACCAGTGATTCATAACTGGTTCAACATAGGCCATGGTTTGTGCTATCCTTCCTGTGGGAAGCGCAAATAAAAGATCCCTTGCTGCTAATCGGAAAAAGTAGCCCATGAAGTGGCGACAGCGGGTTTCCTCTCAAAATCTGTATGTTCCTTAACCATATGTCTGACGCCATATAACCGTAAATAAAAAATGTGTTGAGTGTGTCGTTAAATAAAGCATTTCTTTTTTTCATTACTTTTATATAGTGTTAAATAATGGTGGCTTGATAAGTTTTAAATTTAAAATCCATCACATGAGTATGTAACTTTAAGAATCACAGACCTGTTCCTTGCCCATTAAAGCGACAACAACAGATAAACGTTAATCCAAGTTTGAAAACGTCATATCGCTAGAAAACTGGTATAAAGGATGAAAAATAGTTTTTTTTATTTATAAACTCGATGTATTCAAAGAAATATAGGATTTATTTCACAGAAACACACAACGCACCAGGACGTTTAATATTATTGAAATTTAATTTGTTTTAAATAATTTCATATTTTCAAAACTTAAATGGTTAGTTCGTTACTTTAATACCTTAACTTAATTTTGTGTTGTATGACATTTCATTGATTTAAACTAATGGAAAAAAATATGTGTGATGCAAAATCTTCTGAATAAGCATCTAAGTAAAACGAAAAAATAAAATATAAGATCTTTTTAATTAATATTCATAAATAGGAAAAAATCGCTGAAAGGATAATTTTGTCTCTGTTGGTTTTTTAAAATATATAACTATATGCTAAAAATATAATGCAAAATAACACAGTTACAACAACACAGTAAATGTAGGAAATGTGCTGTATTTGGAATTGCGTTACCCATCGATCCTAGACGGGTACTGGGTGTGAAACATTAATTGGTAATTGTGACATAATTATACTGTTAGAGAAGCCCGCAACATTGTTCCATTATCAGCAAGGAATCGTTTACATGCACTTTCCCACAGACAGGACAGAACATACAGCCTTTGATATACCAGTCGTGGTGCACTGGTTGTAACAGACGAAACGCAATCAGAGGTGATTCGATCCTTCGACACAAACACTTTACCCCTGCGCGTGCTGTAACCTCACCGTAGTGCAGGGGTGTAACATTCTCTTTGAGAATGGCCAATACAGCACAGATCCCCTTGTTTTTTTCGGGGTACAATTGAAATTTTGAGTAAACGTCAGTATCTATCTGTGATATTTGTATTTTTGCACAGTTCTTTACACTGTTTTTATTTGAATCTTGAATTTTTATGTTGATGTTGATCATCACTTTATTTGTTTGCATTACCATAGTTTGACACCCAATAGCCGATGTATTTTTCGTGCTGGGGTGTCGTTAAACATTCATTCATCCATTCATTCATTCAAACACTTTACAGCGAGTACTCTAGACTAACGACTGCGGTAGATCTCGCCCCCTCACAAATATTACAATGGTGCATAAAGTAGCCGCTGGAAAACATGTTTACAAAACGTCCAATACAATAACATTGGACGATGGCAAAACGTACGTCTGCTGTAGCCACTAATTTTGTTATTTATTGTTAACATAATATATACAAACACGCACACTCGGTTTCCAACGTGGTATTTTTACGACGATCATTCACAATAGATTTCACATTAAACATCCATTTGTGGAATATTTATGGTCTTCGATAAATCAAGAAACTAACCTATAGTGTCAAATAGTCCTGCATGACGGAATAAACAGAATTGTTTTAATATGTTTGTTATATATGCACTGAAGCTAATACTGCCAGTACTTTGCCAATGTATCTATACATGGAACTGCGGAATAGTCGTTGTTTTTTTCTCTATTTTTTTTCTAATAATGCTCGTCTAAAGGAGATGTGAAACTATTCATCATAGTAGTGAAGGTCTCTGCTATTTCTATAGACCACAGAAAACCTTGAGGATGATTTATCCGTATTTATTATCAATTGGGCCAAAAGTTAAACTATTGGTCCAAAGCTTAACTGGCAATGGAATACGCATTATCAGGCTTTCGGTTTTTTTTTTTAAACATTCAGGAGCGTGACACCCCCCCCCCCCCCCCACACACACCACACACATTGCTAATAATATGGAGGGAGTGCTTTATTCATTCATTTCATTCATAGTTATTTTCGTGCTTATATCCAATTAAAGTTCAAGCACGCTGTCCTGAGCACACATCTCAGTAGAACTGGGCGGTATTTAAATTTGAGGTTCGGTATCGGGTGATTTACCTCGGTATCGGTACGGTATTCGGTATTGACACAATACCGATATCGAGCACTGTTTTCAGCATACTCGGCTTTAAATGCATGCCTGTGTTATGGCTCACCCGCTAATGTCACCTAAATACAATTAAATTCTATACATTTATACCAACCCATTTTGTGTTCGTCAGACATATTATTTGTGCTTTTCGGGAAATATTTTTCAATACCGAAATTTCGGTATTTTGAAATGTGCTCGGTACGGTAAATCGGTATTGACATAATACCGATACCGAACGGTATACGGTATACCGCCCATCGCTACATCTCAGCTATATGAGCTGTCTGTCCAGGACAGTTGGTTACGTTTTAATTGTTAGTGGTTAGTGAGAAAAAAGAGGCTGTAGTGGCCTTACGCCTACGCTTTGAGTCGTTAAATCCAGTACCTACCAGCCTTATGTTCGATGGCTTAACCACGACACCACCGTGGCCGGTGAAGGAGTGCTTATGGAGGGTGCGGTTTGTTCCAACAAGGGGCGTGATATTTCGCCCCTTCTCGGATTTAATTTAGGGGCGCGTAGATTAAAAAGGCTAAGGGTGACTGCTTTCGCACCTCTCAAAAACAACATGTCTGCAATATGATGGAATGCTCCGAGTTTGCTGCCATTAACCATCCACGGTGGTGTAGTGGTGGTAGGTACTGGGTTCGCCTCCCGGTACCGGCCCCCACCGAAGGCGCCTTTAACAACTTAATATGTAGGTGTAAGGCAACTACATCGACATCTATCTCGTTAACAACTAACAACTAGCCACTAACCCTCTGTTCTGAACAGACGCCCAGATAGCTGAAGTGTGTGCCCAAGACAGCGTGGTTGAACCTTATTTAGAGATAAACATGAACATAACAATAAATGAATAAATGCTGTCATGTTTACTTCTTTCTGAACAAAACTGTAGCGACTACCAGTATATACTAATTTTATGTTAATTGTTTTGTTAAGAATATCTGTGTCTGTATATGCAATGTGTTTCTGGTCATCCTAATGTTTGTGACCGGCCTCGGTGGCGTCGTGGCAGGCCATCGGTCTACAGGCTGGTAGGTACTGGGTTCGGATCCCAGTCGAGGCATGGAATTTTTAATCCAGATACCGACTCCAAACCCTGAATGAATGCTCCGCAAGGCTCAGTGGGTAGGTGTAAACCACTTGCACCGACCAGTGATCCATAACTGGTTAAACAAAGGCCATGGTTTGTGCTATCCTGCCTGTGGGAAGCGCAAATAAAAGATCCCTTGCTGCCTGTCGTAAAAGAGTAGCCTATGTGGCGACAGCGGGTTTCTTAACCATATGTCTGACGCCATATAACCGTAAATAAAATGTGTTGAGTGCGTCGTTAAATAAAACATTTCTTTCTTTCTTTCTTTCTTTCTTTCTTTCTTTCCTAATCTTTGTAGAAGCACCAACTATGAACATTTATAGACAATGATATTCCAAACATGAAAACAAAACGTATTTAGTATGTAGAATAATTTTCATACATTTCATTTTTCATTTCAACTTATTTTTGTGCTTAAATCCAATTAAGGTTCAAGCACGCTGTCATGGGCACACCCCTCAGCTATCTGGGCTGTTTGTCCAGAACAGATGATTAGTTGTTAGTGGTTAGTGAACGAGAACAGGGTGTAGTGGTCTTACACCTACTCACTGAGTCGTTAAAACTCGCTCTGTGTGGGAGCCGGTACCGGTCTGCGAACCCTGTACCTACCAGCCTTATATCCGATGGCTTAAATGAAAGGGCAATTAAGGCATTTGGCCTGGTATGCATAGTCAACGATATATAATGCACATTATTGCTTAATATCAACAAGTATTATCGTATAGTTAATTAATAAAACGGTTAAATGTGACGGCTATTATAGATAACGGGCGCAGACATTTTGTACCATCCCAGTGAATACGCCCTCTGGCGAGCTGGTGGTTACGTAATACCTAACGAGTAACATCAGGAATTAGTCTTCGAACTGAAGAAACAAAACATACCTGATTTTTGCGGATGCATCGCACTGTTCTGTAATAATATCCATCCAAGTAAGCCAGCAACAAGTATATATTATTTTTCAATACAAAATAAACCACCATTGTCAAAGTATTGAAATAACTGTATTATGTTTTGTACATAAATTAACCCACGTACTGAAATAATAATCGGAGTGTTTTCTTGGTTCATTGGTCTTTTCTTTCAGTGGCCTGTACCTGTGGTTCCTGATTGGCAGGTGTATATTTAGACGGTCCCCAGACACTGTGTCTAGACACACTAAAAAGACGTGCCTCTTTTATTAAGATCACAGGAAACCCCTCAAATCGTGATGGGCATTATCAGCCGTCCTGCTTTATTATTGTAAGTAATTCTGTAAAACCCTTGATTAAGTAGACTTTCCCATCTAAAATCACAAAACTTACCAATTACGTAGTCCCAAAGAAAAGAAAATTATCACTTGGGTGTCGTGAGTGATCGTTTTTGCTCGAACGCACTCGACCAATAGGCCCAATAATCACTCCCCCCTGAATTCCGCGGCAAACATTTTAAAATTCCGCAGTAAAATTTGACATATTCTGCGGTAAAATTTGATGAATTCTGCAGCAAATTCTGCAACATATAAAACTAAAAAATAACACTTAAAATTAAAACTAGATGTTCAAAATGTTACAGATTTATTTAAAAATCGCGAAAAAGCAGACGATTTATGTTTTAAGCAGACTGGTGCTTCCAGAAGATTGAATCATTAAAACTTGAAATGAAAACGATATGGAAAAAAACCCTCCTGTTTCTACGCTTACGGATTCATTGTTAAATGTGATTTGTGATTAATAAATACTTAAATATTGTTGCTTAACATCACGATTCCAACAATCGATACTTATATGTTAATATAATTATTTTATACTAAATAGAATGGAATTGCTGAATCCTATTTCGTATTTGTGGAATCTGTCAAAATGTAATTACAATCCGTCTTCGTCGGTTTCCGTAACCTACGCACCGAGCAACGATCGGAACATCTCGCCACAATCCATTGCGCTCTATCTTGCGAGAATTTCCGATTCAATGACAGAAACTAAAGGCTGGTTCCAAACGCAGTTTACGCAGACTAGTAACTGTGAGGCGGTTACTAGTCCAGCCTGTAATAACTTAAAAGAAAAGAAACAAATGATTTATGTTTCTATTTATTACTGCATGGAAAGTAAACACTATTACAATTCCATGTTTAATGTTACAATTCAGAAAGATCGAACATTTTGCAGGGTTTAAGACAAATTCCACGGTCTAAAATTATGAATTCTGCACGTGTTCCCCTGCACGAAAAGTGATTTTCCGCGGACGAACAACTGTTCTGCACGATGGTGCAAATTCTGCAAATTTTTCCGCGTCCGCAGAATCGCGGAATTCAGGAGGGACTGAATAATATGCATTTTTTTCTTTGGATTTTAAAAAGAGAAAAATACTATAACACCCATTTCATGTTTCTAATTAACTCTGAAATTACGCGTTTTTCATTTGTTAAAGTGTCAGTGTGTGTTGGTGGTCCGGGTATGCATCTTTTCAACACATAAGGCTCTTGTTTGAGTTGACTGTCCCTTTAAAGTGTCAGTATGTGTTGGTGGTCCGGGTATGCATCTTTTCAACACATAAGGCTCTTGTTTGAGTTGACTGTCCCTTTAAAGTGTCAGTGTGTGTTGGTGGTCCGGGTATGCATCTTTTCAACACATAAGGCTCTTGTTTGAGTTGACTGTCCCTTTAAAGTGTCAGTATGTGTTGGTGGTCCGGGGTCAACACATAAGGCTCTTGTTTGAGTTGACTGGTATGTCATCTTTTCAACACATAAGGCTCTTGTTTGAGTTGACTGTCCCTTTAAAGTGTCAGTATGTGTTGGTGGTCCGGGTATGCATCTTTTCAACACATAAGGCTCTTGTTGGAGTTGACTGTCCCTTTAAAGTGTCAGTATGTGTTGGTGGTCCGGGTATGCATCTTTTCAACACATAAGGCTCTTGTTTGAGTTGACTGTCCTTTTAACCACGACACCACCTAGGTCGTACAACTATATAGCTCAAACGAACTCGTCAGTCGCTTTAAGAAAGGGAGATAAATCGCATAGGCTTACAACATGTTTTGTTTGTTAATAAAACAGTGATATCCTTTATGATATAGGCCTACCGTACACAATATATTATACAGTTAAATTAAAATGGCCATGAGAAACAGAAAAGAAGAAGAACAACAAAATAAAACAAAGAAACAAGCAAAAACCAAGCAACAACCACAAAACAAAAGAGAAATTAAATTAAATTAAATTAAATTAAATTAAAATATAATAATAATAATAATAATAATAATAAATAAATAAATAATATAATAAAAACATATATACATGCTGGGGCGTAGCCAGAGAGGAAAAAACGCCGAGACAAACCCAGACCTGTCAAAATAAATATCAGTGTCATGAGAAAAATAAAATAAATCTGGGGAAATTCCAGACGAGGCAAGCACATTTTAACTTTATATCCTTACTAATTTCCTATAGACTACACAAAGCATCCGTGTTTACGGCGCTGCACAGTCGGCGAGCACCATAGAACCTGTGAGTACGACTTCACACTCGAGTACAACTACGTCCTGTCTAAAGCCTGCTACGACTGCCCCTTCAACATCACCGACTGCGACAGACCTCACTGTGTGGCGACAGATGGCGTACATCGAGCCATCGTGACCATCAATCGCATGTTGCCTGGACCAGCTATCCACGTAAGTCAGTCTAGAACAGTCAATCACATGTTGCCTGGACCAGCTATCCACGTAAATCAGTCTAGAACAGTCAATCACATATTGCCTGGACCAGCTATCTATGTATGTCAGTCTAGAACGGTCAATCGCATGGACCATCTATCCATGTTAACTATACAACAAGTCAGTCTCCTTTTAACATTAAGTATCATGATAATGATGATGATGATCATCATCATTGCCATCATCAGCATCGACTGTGCCATCATCATTATCATCATCATCATCACCATCATAGTTGTCATCATCATTATCGTCTTGGTTATCATAATCTGCATGATCCTCATCAAATCGTCATCGTCAGGTCAACTATTATCATTGGTCGAGCCATGAAATCTTTAATATAGATCTGATTATTTGCTCAGGTGTGTCACAATGACACGATCGTGGTGAATGTGAAGAACAAAATGGAAGGCGCAGAAGGGACGTCCATCCACTGGCACGGCATCTTCCAGCACGACTCTCAGATCATGGACGGGGTCAGCATGTTGACACAGTGTCCAATACCAGCCTTCTCCTCATTCCAGTACAGGTGAGTCACAACGAGACGGCATGTTGACACAGTGTCCAATACCAGCCTTCTCTTCATTCCAGTACAGGTGAGTCACAACGAGACGGCATGTTGACACATTGTCCAATACCAACCTTCTCTTCATTCCAGTACAGGTGAGTCACAACGAGACGGCATGTTGACACAGTGTCCAATACCAGCCTTCTCCCCATTCCAATACAGGTGAGTCACAACGAGACGGCATGTTGACACAGTGTCCAATAACAGCATTCTCCTCATCCCAGTACAGGTGAGTCACAACGAGACGGTATGTTGATGCAGTGTCCAATACCAGCCTTCTCTTCATTCCAGTACAGGTGAGTCACAACAAACACGAGTTTGGTGAGTCTCGACCAATTAATTAATTAATTAATTAATTAAGAAATTAATTAATTAAAAAGAGAGAAAAAAAAGTAAATATCCCCTCTATATTGGAAATTTCAGAACTAGTCGACTTTGGTTATTCCCAGATATTGTGCCTATAATATTATGGATGTTCGGGACTATTTCTAATATGTCTACAACGTAAATATATAACACAAAACAGTGTCAGTGCTTTGTACTGCTAAGCTAAGTATACTAGTCTTTTGATGATCATTTTAACGTCTCATATTCCATTTTAAAAAATCAAACCTATTTCATATTGTAATGTTTATCATTTTATTTAAACATTTTGTTGGTGGTGTTTTAGATTCAAAGCCGAGAATATTGGAACCCATTTTTGGCATGCTCACTCTGGAGCACAGAGAGGAGACGGTGTGTTTGGAAGTCTTGTGGTGCATGAACCTGATTCAACCAATCCCCACGCGGCTCTCTACCAGCATGACCTGCCAGAGCACGTTGTCGTCGTTCACGATTGGCTCAATGAACTGTCGATAAACAAATTTGCAGGTCATCATCACGCAGGATTTGACGATGAGCCAGAATCCATGCTAATTAATGGTAATAACCATAAAGACGTTAGAATAGAAAACAGGGGCGGGACGTAACCCAGTGGTTAAGCGCTCGCTTGATTCACGGTCGGTCTAGGATCGATCCCCGTCGGTGGCCCAATGGACTATTTCTAGTCCCAGCCAGTGCACCACGACTAGTATATGAAAGGCTGTGGTATGTGCTACCCTGTCTGTGGGATGGTGCATATAAAAGATCCCTTGCTGCTAATCGAAAAGAATAGCCCATGAAGTGGCGACAGCGGGTTTCCACTCTCAATATTTGTGTGGTCCTTAACCATATGTCCAACGCAATATAAATGTAAACAAAATGTGTTGAGTGCGTCGATAAATAAAACATTTCCTTTTCGAATAGGAACAAACCCATCTTAAACATCATGTGATAAAAGAACCCCAAAACGACACCAAAAGCAATAGCAAATAAAAATAAAACAAAAAACCCCATACAAAAACAAACAAACGACACGCTCGAAGACACTCTATGGATATATAAAATAGTTTACTGATGAACTTGAAAAAAATACACGAAACATCTTATGTGAACTTTACCTTTGTAATTTATAGGTCGAGGGTCACATCACAAGTTCGTGGACCCGAAAACGAACACAACCGTTTACACCCCAAGAGCAGTGTTCAAAGTCACTGAGGGCCAGAACTATCGATTCCGGGTGATAAATCCGGGGATCATGGAATGTCCCATCCAAATTTCTATAGACAATCACCAGCTGAATATGATAGCATCAGACGGAGTTCCATTCGTGCCGAAGGTTGTCGACTCGTTCATAATATTCGCCGGAGAAAGATTCGACTTTGTGCTCGAGGCTAACCAGACAGTCGGGAACTATTGGTTACGGGCTCGCGGTCTGAATGACTGCACGGGGAAGAAGACGAACCAGGCGGCCATTTTGAGATACGAAGGAGCAGACGAGACTGATCCACCAGGAACAGTGGATTATGAAAGTGCAGACAGAGTTGGAATAGTAAGCCATTCAGTCGGTGACTGTTTCCATATGTAATAGCCATGTTCAGAAGTCAGGGATCCTATTACATACCAATACTCCAGAGCTCAGCGTTTATGGGGAGTTATCTCTCAGGTTTATTATAACTGATGTCATTCTAATGTCTGAACCAAAATGTTAACCAAACTCGTTAGATTTTACCTACATTTTGTCCAGACAGAAATCTTGAAAAACCCCATTACAATGACAGAGATTCCACATACTAAATGATAACCATGTCACCTATATCGACTTTGCTGAGATCGCATAGGGCAAAAAGCATGTAATTTTGTGCCGGCTGCCATTTTAACTTTTTATGGAATATTCTCCTGAGGGGTGAAAGGATATGACTTAATCTGACAACGTCATAACATGTTATGATATAAAAGCAAACGTGATGACGTTATATTAATTTTATTATTATTATTTTATTTTTATTTAATGATACCACTAGAGATCATTGATTTTATATTAATTATGTCACATACTTTGGAGGCTTTCACCCCTCTTGAAGAGTATTCCATAAAAAAAAAAAAATGGCAGACGGCAGAAAACTGCATGTATTTTGCCCTATGCTATCTCAGCGAAGTCGATACTGGGGACATCGTTACAGTGTCATATGTGGAATCTGAGTCCCTGTAATGTTTGTTTCACAACTTGTGCCTGGACAAAATTTGGGTGGAATATAACGGTAATTAAAGGAAGGACAGTAATTTATTGTAGTTGTTAACAATTTGGTTCGGACTTTAGTTCAGAGAAGTCCACATGTGAATTCAAACAAAAATACAAGTACAAAAAGATTGCTCAAGATGATATCTGCAATGGCTCCACATAATCAAATCTGAACGAAAAAAAAACAACGTAATACATTATCAGGTCGTATCTCTGAATAATGCAGAAGCAAAATAATGGCTGCTTCCATAAATCTCTATCTAGTACCTGGGCCCGTGCTTAATCTTTAATGACGTCACTCGCATACAATTTGTATGGCGTTGTCATGACATTATTGTCTATATTAGTCTTGAGTTTAGACTCTAAAAGTTTTTTAAGCTCCAGACCTGGTCTCTAGGACAGCCATTTCCAAAGAGATCCATTTATTGGACAATGCATCCGTTTGACTGCCACTGCTTCCCCATAATCTAAGTGTTAGGGGACGAATTAATCACACACACACACACACACACACACACACACACACACACACACACACACATCCTTAATTTTCCTCAAAGGAAGGTCTGATTAAACACGCTCTGGGTAGTAGTCTGTACCGGGTTGCGAACCCAGTACCTATCAGGTTTACGTTCGATGGCTTAACTACTACACCACCGAGGCTGGTTATTCACTTTATGAACAGGCGCACATTTGCTATTCCTTCTTTTTCTTTTTCTCCTTCTTCTTATTTTTATTCCTCTTCTGCAATCAGTTTATTGATGCTCCTTGAATCTTAGATCGCTAATTGTACTGTCTACATGAACTATCAGCCATATGTTTTTCTCTGAATGCTATTTGCAGTGACCAGATAAGCTGTGCTAATTCAGAAGTTATTTTGTGTGTGAATGTCACAAATCCTACAACATTCGTTGATTATAAAACAATGTACTGGTGAGTCATTAAATAAACTTTCCTTTCCTCCCCCCCCAGCTGTTGAATCCACTAAACCAGAAGTCCACTCCGAAACTGATTCAAATGGCTGACCTTAACTCCACGATCGCCGATGACCCGCGAATGAAAGAGAAACCCGACAAGAAGTTCTACATAGCCATGGACTTCTACGAGATAGACAACTACCACTTCCACGAGCCGGACCTGTACCCCATGTCCAGCGTGGGGGATGACAAGAAGACGCACAGTCCCCAGATGAACCACATCAGCAACGTAATGCCGCCGGCGCCACCGCTCACGCAGTACTCGGATTTGTCAGAGGTTAGCTTTCTTCTTGTCCTACTATGCATTCATTTTAACTTATTTTTGTGCTTATATCCAATTACGGTTCAAGCAAGCTGTCCTGGGCACACACTTCAGCTATCTGGGCTGTCTGTCCAGGACAGTGGGTTAGTTGTTAGTTGGTTAGTGGTTAGTAAGAGAGAAGAGGGTGTAGTGGCCTTACACTTACCCACTGAAGCCCTAAGAACTCCCGCAAGGCTCAATGGGTAGGTGTAAACCACTTGCACCGACCAGTGATCCATAACTGGTTCAACAAAGGCCATGGTTTGTGCTATCCTGCCTGTGGGAAGCGCAAATAAAAGATCCCTTGCTGCTAATCGGAAAGAGTAGCCCATGTAGTGGCGACAGCGGGTTTCCTCTCAAAATCTGTGTGGTCCTTAACCATATGTCTGACACCATATAACCGTACATAAAATGTGTTGAGTGCGTCATTAAATAAAACATTTCTTTCTTTCTTTCCCTAAGAGCTCGCTATGGGTTGGAGCCGGTACCGGGCTGCGAACCCTGTACCTACCAGCCTGTAGTCCGATGGCTTAACCATGACACCACCGAGGCCGATTATACGTAGTAGGACTCAATGGAGACGTGAAAGACCACTACATCTTCTTTTCGTCCACTAACCACTAACAGCCCAGGTAGCTAAGATATATGCCCAGGAAAGCGTGCTTGAACCTTAATTGGATATAAGCACGAAAATAAGTTGAAATGAAATGTCCTACTATATTTACCAGGATAGATATAGCCTCAAACATAAACACCATTTGGTATAGTGGGGTTATATCCCCATGAATGTATTGACCTACCGTAATTTCCTGCGTATTGCCCGCGGGCTATGTGATTTAAAACATCAAAAAATGCCTCCTGCGGACTATCTGGCGGTGCGGACTATGTGATCATTATTCGTTTTATTTTGTTAATAAACATGCGGGCTGATAAAACAAAATCATAAAAGTAAATAATAGTACCGGTATGCAAAAATTTATTTTAAACACAATTAACGGTGTTAAACATAAAACACAGTGACAGTTCAGTCCCATCCGTCACTTTTGACACTTTCAAGTTTATGAGCTGACATGCTATCCATAACTAGAAGGCACTTTGCCGGCCTAAAAAATGACCCTGCCCGCTTTTTCCAAACACCTTGTGTCCAAACAGACATTTCTTCTTCATTCATCCAACCCTTTTTGTTGCAACATACAACAACACCAGGGGGAAAAGTTACTTTCGGAACTGTAATCCGCTTAAATATCACCATTGGGCGTAGTTTTTCACCATTAGCCATACAAGCGAGTACAACTGTGAATTATTATTTTTTTATTGCCAGTCGTTACAATAGTCACGGTTTTGGAAGCAAAACAGTCAAATGTTCTGTTGGGGGGGGGGGGGGGGGGGGGGGGATTTGTCAAAACACGTGGGCACTTCATCTATATTACCAATTAAATATGCTTTCAAATTGTTCATTTTTTTCGATCGTGCAACAAAATCATGGAATTCGCTAACTTTTTTCTCCCGTTCGGCAGGGAGAGATTGGCCTACAGTCGTTCCTTTTCATGAATCGGTAGCACCAGGTTGGCCCACCTTTAAAAGTACTCAGTTTCATTTCTTTAGCCATGGTTTGCGCTTTTAACCTAATCAACACTGTCGACAGAACAGAACAGAACTTTGTTTACTCTCAGGCCGTAAACCACGGCATATGAGATACATAATACAATTATACATCTATTTTGACAAGATGGCAAACGTATAAGTATTTCACATAAATAAATAAACAAATATATATGTTTATATATATATACATACATACATACATACATACATACATACATACATACATGCATACATACATACATACATACATGCATACATAAAATACATATCCATATAGGTATTTTAGCCGGGGGACTTAAAGGTATTCATAATAAATTTACAGAAAATTGACAATTTACGAAGGACACTGACCTTCCGTTTTCACGTTGAGCTTTAATCCAATTAACTAAATCAACTTTAAGTGTCGAAAAATGTACAATGCCATGCCGTCTGGCTCTTTTTGTTCTAGGTTCTACTGATAATTGTTCTTTCATTTTTCTCCACTGACGAACAGACTTTTCATCAACATCGAACACACGGCCTGCTTCTCTATTACCATGTTCGTCCGGTAATTACGGTTTGGTGAATGACTTAGATTCGTGTATAAGTTAATATTCAAACTTGTCATAGGTTTATCTTTCGTCCTAAAATATTTAGAAGGGGGAAACATGTAGCAATAAAGAAAAAAGAAAACAAAAACCCGCACAAAAACACCCCACACAAACTGACAAAAACAAAAACAAACAAATACAACATACCAAAACACGACGATATTTTGTTTGAAACTGCTGTAAGTTAATTTATACAGGTGTGTATCAACTATTTCGCTACATATACGTGATCCGTTTTTGGATAGCCGCCACATAGTTTATTTGTTTGTTTATTTTGTTAAACGACACCACTAGAGCACATTGATTAATTTATCATCGTCTACTGGATATGAAACATTTGGTAATTATGACACATAGTCATCAGAGGAAACCCGCTACATTTTTCTCTTAGCGGCAAGGCATCTTTCATATGCACTTTTCCACAGACAGGATAGCACATACCACGGCCTTTGACCAGTTGTGGTGCACTGGTTGGGACGAGAAAAGGGACAACATTCCGTACAGATGACGGTACATGAACTAAGTAATCTATGTGGTTATATTTTGACTCGGTAACTGGCGATATCGCAGGCTGCGCACAAGGTGAACGGTTCTAACCCTCAAATGAATTTAGCGGGACGTTGCTCAGTGGTACAGCGCTCTCCTGATGCGCGATCGATCTAGGATCGATTCCTGTGGGTGGGCCCATTGGGCTATTTCCAGATCCAGCCAGTGCACCACAACTGGTGTAACAAAGGCCATGGTATATATTATCCTGTCTGTTGGATGGTGCGTATAAAAAATCACTTGCCACTCAGGTTTCCTCTCTATGACTGTGTCAAAATTACCAAATGTTTAACATCCAATAGCCAATGATTCATAAATAAATATGCTCTAGTGGTGTCGTTAAACAAACCAAACTTCTCTTTTTTAAAACCCCAATTGGTATAAACACGTAAATGCTGTTTGAATATTTCATCTGAGGTTATCTCCCTTTTTCCAGTTTGCACGCAGATTCTAGTTTCAGCCCGTGGACATTAACACTAAATTTATTTAAACTAAAAACCTGCAACGCATCAGAGTAAGGTCATAACAGAGAGCAGCTAAAGTATGTTATGTTTAAATACCGGCCTCGGTAGCGTCATGGTTAAGTCATCGGACTACAGGCTGGTAGGTACAGGGTCCGCAGCCCGGTACCGGCTCCAACCAGGAGCGAGTTCTTAAGGGTTCAATGGGTAGGTGTAAAGCCACTACACCCTCTTCTCTCTCGCTAACCACTAACGACTAACCTACTGTCCTGGACAGACAGCCCAAATAGCTGAGGTGTATGCCCAGTACAGCCTACTTGAACCTTAATTGGATATAAGCACGAAAATAAATTGAAATAAATAATAATATGTTTAAATGGGGACACACCGTCTATAGGTAACTCGAGCTTATCTCTATAACCATTAGGGGCGGGGCGTAGCTCAGGGTACAGCGCTCGTCTGATGCGCAATCGATCTAGAATCGATTCCCGTCGGTGGGCACATTTGGGCTATTTCTCGTTCCACAACTACTTTAACAAAGGCCATGGTATGTACTATCCTGTCTTGAGGACGGTGCATATAAAAGATCCTTGCTGACAATCGAAAAGTTCCTGCCCTGGACGGAGGAGCCGGCCGACACCTGTACCCAGGATAGGCGTGCGCTACCACATCTTGCTCTGAATGTGCACGTTAATTATCTTGAATAGAATCGAAAAGAATAGCCCATGACAGCGGGTTTCCTCTCTCATATCTGTGTGGTACTTAACTGTATGTCCTACGTCATATAACCGGGAAAGGGGGGGGGGGGGGGGATGTAGCTCAGTGGTAAAACGCTCGCTTGATGCGCGGTCAATCTAGGATCGATCCCCATCGGTGGGCCCATTGTTCTATTTCTCGTTCCAGCCAGTGCACCACGACAGGCAGTGGTATGTGCTATCCTGTCTGTGGGATTGTACATATAAAAAATCCCTTGCTGCTAATCGAAAAGAGTAGCCCATGTGTGGTCCTTAACCATATGTCCGACTCCATATAACCGTAAATAAAATGTGTTGAGAGCGTCGTTAAATAAAACATTTCCTTCCTTCCTATAACCATTACTTCTCAGACGAACGTGCGTTTTTAGAATTATGAAAAATGCATTTCGGGGTATTACAAAATCCTGGATGACCCGAACCACTTTAATAGTGAAACATACGTTGTGATGTTTAAAACCTAGGGTTTGTCACTTTAACCAGTTTTGCGAAACCAAACTTCGGTTGCTTATAGGTAGTACTAAACCAAATAACTTCCGGCTTGGTCAAAGTTCGAGGTGCACCTAACTTTTGATAGAGAAGTGAACACCACAAGTCCTGTGATTGGTTATAAATATGAGTGTGTTGGTTGTAAAAAATAATAATTTCATCTGGGTAAAAAAAATTTGCAATTTTATTTCATCTAGTACCAATGTGTCAAGTAGCCTTGTGCTTGAAACATGTATGGGGTACCTGTAAAAAAAAGTACTCGAATTTTGTGCGAAACTAGGGTAGTCATAGACGCTACCCGTTATCTCAGAAACGAGCAGCTTGACCCCCATTTTTTTCTGATTCACTTTAAGTGTAAGGGGTGGTAGTATTTATATCCGTGGCGTTTATGTCGGTTGATACGTTGCAGGTAGGAGTTTTAGCCACATATGTTACTATTGTCGTCTATGGGATTTGATTTGGTAGTATACACCCTATAGGACCTTGAAAGACCCCATGAATGATTCCAGATTTTACTTCAATCATTGTAGGACCTGTTTTGCAACACTTACACAGTACAGGTCAACTGCTCGGCGGAGTTTTGCGAGTGTGTACACAGGCTGTACGTCGACATCGGCGACACCGTGGAAATCATCCTCATCGACGAAGGCGTGCCCTTCAATGCTAACCACCCCATCCACCTGCATGGTCACCACTTCAGGGTGGTCGCTATGGACAGGGTATGTAATCTACTAATATCTCTTTAGATGACTTTTGACATCGGCAACACCCTCGAAATTGACCTCCTCGACGAATGATCCACGAGGCTGCCCCATCCATCTTCATGGTCACAACTATGGGCAGGGTATGAAACAAATCTTAGTTAATTAAAGGGACATTCCTGAGTTTGCTGCAATTTTTAAGATGTTATCAACTAACAAAAACGTTTTAACGATTGTAATTACATATCAAATATATTTTTCGCCATAAAATATTAGTGGCTGTATATTAAACGTATTTCTGGTCGTTCTAATATTTGTACTAGGTACAAAATTATTTGAAGACAAAATCCAGTTTAGGCTTCTCACAGATATTAAGCCGACCAGAAACACATTGAATATACAGACACTGATATTCTAAGCAAGAAAATATATTTAATATGTAAGTTTAATCGTAGAACTATTTTATTAATCGGAAACACCTTACAATGCAGCAAACTCAGGAATGTCCCTTTAATACACACCATGTTGTGCGGCACATAAGACCATTGCCAAAGATCGTCACTGTTTTATGTCATTCTCTGTCTTTTCCAGTAGGCTACAGACAGGGCTTCTATATTATAGTGGCCCCACTCCCATGGCTAGTGACATTAAATGTTGGACTATTGCCATGCCCGATGGCTAGTGAATTTTTTTTGTCAAATGTTATAGTTGTCTATTTTGTAAATATAAATGTCCTGCCCCCCACCCCCACCCCCAATGTTAGAGTTTTTATGCTATATCTCTCTCTTTAGGTGACATATCCGATTTTTACTATTATTTTATAAAATTGTATTAACTTAAAGTAGGGTTAGTGAATTTTTAATCATGGCTAGTGAATTTTAAAAATCACTGATCCCATGGCTAGTGGATTTTATACAAATTCTAGAAGCCCTGCTACAGAGCTCCGGTTCTACGAAGCGATGCTAACGCTAATATCACATTAAGTGCCCAGTTACGTTATGTATCCTCTCTCATTATCTGTTGTCTGATTGGCTGAAACTTGGAGTTCAGTACCCACAAGTCTTCTCTGTGGTTTTGCATATTTGGTAGGTGCTGATTGAGGATCCGAGAGGTGCAAAAGTAGTATCCTTTGGGTCCTCAGTCAGTGACCTTCAAAAGTAGTATCCTTTGGGTCCTCAGTCAGTGACCTTCAAAAGTAGTATCCGTTGGGTCCTCAGCCAGTGACCTTCAAAAGTAGTATCCTTTGGGTCCTCAGTCAGTGACCTTCAAAAGTAGTATCCTTTGGGTCCTCAGTCAGTGACCTTCAAAAGATACAAAAAACACAGAGAACAATTACTAGTGGGTACCAAACTGCAAGAGTTAGTGTCCTGGGCCCGTTCCATGAAGCGATCTTAGCCCTAAGATTAACTTAAGTGCATAGGGTAGCTATACGCTTAAGGTAATCTTAAGGCTAAGATCGCTTCGTGGAACGGTTCCCTGGCAAACAGAATGTGTGGTCATTGATCTGATGCCCGACGCTATATAACCGTAATTAAATTGTGTTGTGCCGTGTGCACTTAGCGTGATTTTAGCGCTATGATCGTTTCGTAAAACGGAGCCCTGTTCACATCGTGTTCCCGGTAAACAATCCTGCCAACTTCGTAAAACGGAGCCAAGGCATGGTGCTTGTAAAACTTTTAGAGTCTAGACTCGAGACTAATAGAGTCTGAGACACTAAATGCCATGACAACGCCATACAAACTGTTCATGCGTGTGACGTCATTTGAGATTCAGTCTGGACTCTACAGGTTTTATAAGCACAGACCCTGGCCACATTGGGTTCCCGGTATTGTAGTCTTCAATTTTAGAACTGTGGATGTCCCTTTGTTAATGCCACACACTGTTATTTTGTATTCATGATATTTAGACTTGGCAGGATTTGAATACCCCCTCTGTTACCATGTTAGAAAACATATACTGTACAATTTGTCAACTGTGGGACCTGCCACTTTACAATTTACCAGTGGGACGTGTGTTTTATTTTATAATGTCCCAGTGACAAGATACGTGTGCGTTGTATTTTAAAATGTTCTGGTGACCAAAGGCGAGTGTGTTTTATTTTCCAGTTGGGTGAGTCCACATCCCTGGAGGAAGTTAAAGCTCTGGACGCGGCTGGCGGGATTTCGAGGAAGCTGAGCGGAGCAGTAGCAAAGGACACAGTCACCGTCCCAGATGGAGGATACACCGTCATCAGATTCGTCGCCGATAATCCAGGTAACGAAGTGTTAACGGGTTCACGGGGTATATTAGCAAGTCAAACAGCATACACGTCAATGTGGCTAAAGCTACTACATACACCACATTATATAAAACACCTGACCTTTAAATCTAATTAATGAACATTGGGGCTTTAGTTGCCAATTTATGTTACAAAAAGGTTTTTTGAATAGCGCAGTACCGTACTTTAATGTTCGTCCTAATTTCAGTAACACCAGTGCCGTACCCTCCGGGGCGTGGGGGTGGGGCAGTTGCCCCCTGAGAATCTCACTTTTTTTTTACTCCAGAAAATAGCATACATATCTCATAGGATTTAATTGGTATAGTGTTTCCTTTGTTTATAAAAAGTAGTGCCCCCCCCCCTCCCCTAGGATTTTTATCAAGGTACGGCCCTGAACACCCAGTGGCGGATCCAGAAAATCCATTTAGTGGGGCCCAATGACATATGGCGGAATGCCAAGGGAACTTTGGGGGAGGTTCGTAAACAAATGAAAATTAAAACCGCACACCCTAGTTCCATCCAGCGAAAATAAATTATAATTTGGTTAATCTACAAACATGTAACACACTTAGATCACGTTTTTATCAAATGGAGTGAAAAAGCAGGTTTTATATCGATAAATACCATGGGAATCCCCATGTCCCAATTGCTTGAAATAATTTTGAAAGTTTGTATTCTGATGTCACCGGTAGATGTCGCTCGAAGCACAACAATGCCTACGTCACGACAAATTTCACAGACATGGGGTGCGTTCGTTTCACCTCTCCTGGACATGTTCCAACTGTTCTGTCCTGGTTGTATCCCCTCTCCAGATATCGTAAGACGTAGCAAAATTATTGGTTTTAAGGGTTTGTAACGTTTTGTATTGAGACACTTACTTGTCTGAACTTTATTGTTACTGAAAATGTTCACGAACTGTGAAGAAAAATCTCACAAATGAACAACAAATGGGATGTTGATTGCGCGAACCGTGCACGAGAAAACAAACCGAACCAAAATGATAACGGTCACGTGATATACCAACGTCTGTGACATTGAAATGGAAATATCCCCTCTAAAAATAGATTGGACATCGCTTGCTTAACGGTTTTTTCTCGACAGCACGTCTTGTGAAAAAATGCAAAAAATGCATTTCGTGGTTTTACAAACATCAGGATTGCCAAAAAGCGCTTCAGGTGAATGGAAATGTGTATTCTAAATAATAAAATGTAAGTAAAGTGCAATTTTATTTGTGAAAAATGGGGTTTAATAGCGAAAAACAACGCCGTAATGGTTAACAAATAGCCGTAACTAGGGTGTGTCCCTTTAATATATAATAATAAAATTATAACTGTTGTAAAATTTAGGCGCTGCCCCCTCCCCCCAATTCGACTCTGACACCCTTCTGTTTTAAATACAGTAGCTTATATTACGATGCTGTTTGTAATTACGTGAAAACGAAATATGTGTAATTTTGGATAATAATTACAATTTTAGCATAAAATAGTGAGTGTTTTACATTTGTAATTCACACAAGGAAAAAGATTCAAACCAATGTTTTTCTTTTCACTTATGCATATAAAACGTGAATTCAACAACATGGAGGAGAAACAGAGTTGTAAGACAAATATAATGATTTAAAAAGAAAAACGACTACCGGCTGATACAATCGTAAAAAGTTTCTTAAAGTCAAGTCTGGGTTTTTAACGACACCACTAGAGCACATTGATTTATTAATTATCGGCTCTTGGATGTCAAACATTTGGTAATTTTGACATATAATCTTAGACAGGAAACCCGCTACATTTTTCCATTAGTAGCAAGATATCTTATATATGCACAATTCCACAGACAGGATAGCACATACCACGGCCTCTGATATACTAGTCGTGGTGCATTGGCTGGAACGACAAATACCCTAATGTGCCCATAGACTGGATTCGATCCTAGACCGACCGCGCATCAGACAAGCTTTATACCACTAGGCTACATCAAGCCATGTTTCTTAATCACCTTGCATCACCATTTTTTCCCCTTTAGTTATCTTCTTGTTCTAGGCGGGACGTAACACAGTTGTAAAGCGCTCGCTTGATGCGCGGTCGGGCTAGGATCCATTCCCGTCGGTGGGCTCAATGGGTTATTTCTCGTTCTAGCCAGTGCACCATGACTGGTATACCAAAGGCCTTGGGTTTCCTCTCTAAGACTATATGTCCGAATTACCAAATGTATAACATCGAATAGCCGATGGCTAATAAATCAATGTGCTCTAGTGGTGTCGTAAGACAAAACAAAATAAACTTCTTGTTCTTGAAAATGTACACAAATTACTCTTTTTTAAAATATAAATTTGTCTTTCGCAGGTTTTTGGTTTCTGCATTGCCACATCATGTTCCACCTTTCAACGGGGATGGGGTCCATTATACAGGTTGGGCAACTTCACGAGATGCCCAAACCGCCCAAGAATTGGCCAAGATGTGGCGACTGGAAATATATCGGAGAAGACACAGAGAATGGAAAAGAAGGAACAGAGAGTGGAGGAAAAACTGGAGAAAACACCGAAAACGAATGCCTGCTTACAAATGACATAAACATTGCGACAACATCCAAGGCGTTAACAACAATAGTATTCCTAGTTATGTTTTGGATTGCCTGAATGCTGTTAAACAGTAAGGGGGAATTTAGAAACAGAAGTAGATATATACTGAAAGAAAAAAGAAACGTCGGGGCAACTTTAAAGCCAGCAGATCAAATTGTATGACACGATATGTACAACTGTACTACATATCTATGAAGGACGGACACTAATGATAATACTGTCATTTTTTTTTTTGAAATGTAAAAGAAAATGGCAACATAATCCGATTGCAAATGAGGGTACCCCCCTATAATTGAAATCAAACACTCATGAAAACAATTCATCAGTATCCATCACATGTCATTTAATTCTCGTTAGTCTGTGTATGGGTCCACTGGTCTCACTGTTCTCACTAGTACCGTGTGTGACCACCTCGTGCATATGTAGCTGCCCTGACCCTCCTGGTCATAGAATTCATCAAGACATTCACACTCCTCATTGGAATGTTATTCCATTCGTCTACCTAGGCATCTCTGAGCTGGGCAAGGGTGATGGGTGGGTTTGGACGATTCCTCACTCTCCTGTCCAACTGATCCCACAAGTGCTCGATGGGGAACAGATCGGGGCTGTAAGCGGGCCAGGGTCGAGGGGGACGATGTTGTTCGCTGCAAGGAAGTCCCTACACACTTTTGCAACATGCGGCCTTACGTTGTCTTGTTGCAATGTCAGGTTGTTTTGCTAGACAAAGGGCACGGCGTGAGGCTGCAGGATCTCATCCCTGTATCGGACGGCTGTCAGGTTCCCAGCGATGACCACCAAAGGCGTTTTCAACCCATGGGAAATTCCACCCCAGACCATGACTGAGCCACCCCCAAATCTGTCCCTAGCGTCGGCAAATCTCTCCCCACGACGTCAATACACCCGACGTCGCCCGTCAGACCGTAAAAGTGTGAACCTTGATTCATCCGTGAACAGTACACGGCTCTATTGCATCATGCGGAACCTTCCCGGTGCATGTGCACGCAGCCAATTCATCCGATGTTGTCGACTTAATGGCGTCAGAGGGAGACCAACGTAGGGACGACGCACAACAAGATTGGCCTCTCTCAGCCGATTCCTGACAGTTTTGGGGTGGATGGGACGATTGTGGGTGCGAGCAGTTTCGGTGGCAGTAAGGTAACGATCGCGCAAATGCGCAAGCCTGATTGCTCGGACCTCTCGGCGTGACGTTACACCTGAGATGGTCGGCAACCCTTCCTGTAACCCGTAAATGTATCACAAGACGTTGTTTGGTTCGAACATTCACACCCAATTGCACGGCAACTTGTCTTTGCGTATGACCTTGCATGAGTTGTGAAATTGCTTCGGTCAAGCGTGGCATAATGTCAATTAAAGTTTTACCAAATAACGCATCGGATTGTGTTATGTAACAGGTAACACTACAATGCGGTATGATTGTACCCCCGACTTCGTCCGAATCATGCTTTTGCACGTGCTTTCGGTGTTTTTCATTGTCTTGCCATATGCCGCTCCCTGTCACACTTCATTAAGTGTGGATTCAGGGTATACTGCACAATAACCCAATGAGTTATTTGTACAACTTCCATACAAATCCGCCCACTTATTTAGGAATTTTTCCACAATTTATGACCCGACGTTTCTTTTTCATTTCAGTATATAATCCCTTGTACACGTTGCTAAACACTATCGAAGAAGTTAAAGGGACATTCCTGAGTTTGCTGCATTGTAAGATGTTTTCCACTAAAAAAAAAATTCTACAATTAAACGTACATATTAAATATATTTTCTTGTTTAGAATATCAGTGTCTGTATATTCAATGTATTTTTGGTGGTCTTAATATTTGTAAGAAGCCCAAACTAGAGTTTGTCTTAAAATAATTTCGTACGTACGAAAAAATTGTTTTTAGGAAATAAAATGAAATTTAACCTACTACAAATATTAGGACGATCAGAAAAACGTTTAATATACAGTCACTAATATTTTATGCAGAAAAATATATTTGATATGTAATTACAGTCGTCAAAAAGTCTCTGTTAGTCGATAACATCTTAAACATTGCAGCAAACTCAGGAATGTCCCTTTAACATCAATGGTGTTCTTACTTCGCTCTTGATTTTGTGAGTGCCGCTAAACAGAAAGGAGACAATTAGGAAAGAAGGAAGGAAGGAAGGAAATGTTTTATTTACGGTTATATGGCGTTGGACATATGGTTAAGGACCACGCATATATTGAAAGAGGAAATCCACTGTTGCCACTTCGTGAGCTACTCTTTTCGATCAGCGGCAAGGGATCTTTTATATGCACCATTCCATAGACAGGATAGCACATACCACGGCCTTTGATGTACCAGTCGTGGTGTACTGGCTGGAACGAGAAATAGCCCAACGGGCCCACCGATGGGGATCGATCCCAAACCGACAGCACATCAAGCGAGCGCTTTACCACTGGGCTACGTCCCGCCCATAAAGAGAAAGTTTTTAGTTTAACGACCCCACTAGAGCACATTGGTTTATTAATCTTCGGCTGTTGAATGTAAAATATTTGATAATTTGATATATACCGGCCTTTGATATACCAGTCGTGGTGCACTGGTGAACAAAAAGGAGGAAATTAGGAAAGAGAAGTTAAATGTTCACTTACAAGACGAAAACAAAATTAAAATTACGATGTTCTGAAAAATTATTTCTGATATAATAGCTTAATGTTATTGGCGGGGGAGAGAGAGAGAGAGAGAGAGAGAGAGAGAGAGAGAGAGAGAGAGAGAGAGAGAGAGAGAGAGAGAGAGAGAGAGAGAGAGAGATTGAGATAGAGAGAGACGGACGGACGGAGGGAGAGAGGGAGAGAGAGAGAGAGAGAGAGAGAGAGAGAGAGAGAGAGAGAGAGAGAGAGAGAGAGAGAGAGAGAGAGAGAGAAGAGAGAGACAGAGAGAGAGACAGAGAGAGAGAGAGAGAGAGAGAGAGAGAGAGAGAGAAAGAGAGAGAGAGAGAGAGAGAGAGAGAGAGAGAGAGAGAGAGAGAGAGAGAGAGAGAGTCAGAAAGAGAGAGAGAGAGAGAGAGAGAGAGAGAGAGAGAGAGAGAGAGAGAGAGAGAGAGAGAGAGAGAGAGAGAGATTAGCGTAATAATATTTTAACTGTACGTGTGTGTGTCTCAAGGAAGTCATATTCAGGTAATTAGTTTGGGAGTGTATTTCCTTTTCAGCTTTCAACGAACTTATGTGTGTTTTGTTTCGTTTTGTATTCTAAGTTGTCACTTAGTTTTCACAAGGACACGATGGAGCCGGCAATTGACGAAAGGTCAAGTGTGGCAGTGTCAAAACTCGTACTATAACACAGAAATGCATAACATACATGTTAATAGCATATTATATTTCGTCAAGCACTTTGTTTGAATTGTTTTTGATTTCTATTTTTCTTGTTTGCGAACAATGCAGTAAACCAACTGAAAAATCACAAATATATAACTTTATTTGGGACCTTTCGAGAACTTATCACATGGTTTTCAAGTGAATGAGATAATATTATTTGAATACCCACAGTCGAAGAATTATGTATAACTCAACCGTGTGTGATAAAGAATCTCAGGGTAGAATATATACGAACATAGATCAAATATCCTCCTAGAAAAAGAAAGAAATACGTTTTATTTAACGACGTTATTTGCGTCGTTAAATAAAACATTTCTTTCTTTCTTTGGAAGGTAGGAAGGAAATATTTATTTAATGACGCACTCAACACATTTCATTTACGGCTTATTTATGGCGTCAGACATATGGTTAAGGACCACACAAATATTGAGAGAGAAAGCCTGCTGTCGCCACTTCATGGGCTACTCTTTTCGAATAGCAGCAAGGGATCTTTTATATACACCATCCCACAGACAGGATAGTACATACCACGGCCTGTGTTACACCATTTGTGGAGCACTGGATGGAACGATACATAGCCCAATAGATCTACCGACGGGGATCGATCCTGGACCGACCGCGCATCAAGCGAACGCTTTACCACTGGGCTACGTCCCGCCCCTTTGTTTTATTTAACGACGCCCGAGAGAGGGATGGAGGGAGAGAGGGGGAGAGACAGAGCGAGAGAAAGAGAGAGAGAGAGGGAGGGGGAGACAGAGCGAGAGAGAGAGAGAGAGAGAGAGAGAGAGAGAGAGAGAGAGAGAGAGAGAGAGAGAGAGAGAGAGAGAGAGAGAGAGGGGAGGGAGAGAGGGAGAGAGAGAGAGAGGGGGAGAGACAGAGCGAGAGAAAGAGAGAGAGAGAGGAAGGGGGAGCGAGAGCGAGAGAGCGAGAGAGAGAGAGAGAGAGAGAGAGAGAGAGAGAGAGAGGGGGGGGGGAGAGACAGAGCGAGAGAAAGAGAGAGAGAGAGAGAGAGAGGGGTAGATATAGAAAAGGAAAGTTTGTTTGTTTGCTTTAACGACACCACTAGAGCACATTGATTATTAATCATCGGATATTGAAAGGTAGGAGGGACCGGCCTCGGTGGCGTCGTGGTTAGGCTATCGGTCTTCAGGCTGGTTGGTACTGGGTTTGGATCCCAGTCGAGGCATGGACTTTTTAATCCAGATACCGACTCCAAACCCTGAGTGAGTGCTCCGCACGGCTCAATGGGTAGGTGTAAACCACTTGCACCGACCAGTGATCCATAACTGCTTCAACAAAGGCCATGGTTTGTGCTATCCTGCCTGTGGGAAGCGCAAATAAAAGACCCCTTGCTGCTAATCGGAAAGAGTAGCCCATGTAGTGGCGACAGCGGGTTTCCTCTCAAAATCTGTGTGGTCCTTAACCATATGTCTGACGCCATATAACCGTAAATAAAATGTGTTGAGTGCGTCGTTAAATAAAACATTTCTTTCTTTCTTCTATATCTAACATGTACCTGTTTAATCTCTCACATTTGAAGAGGTAAAAAAAACCCCACAAATGCCAAAACTGTCAGATCTTGACATCTACTTGTATTATCCGCTTGTTAAACAGTGCATTGTTCAATTGTTACGCAAGTCGCCAATACAGCACAAATTGAAATTTTTAGTAAAAGTCAGTACCTATCTGTGATATTTCTATTTTTGTACAGTTCTTTACACTGTTTTTATTTAAATCTTCAATTTTTATATTGATGTTGATCATCACCTTGTTTGTTTGCATTACCATAGTTTGACACCCAGTGGCCGATGTGTTTTTCGTGCTGGGGTGTCATGAAACATTCATTCATTCATTCATTCATTGTTACGCACGTGGTTAAGTGAACACTGGCAGGCGTTACAAAGCACGCCGAGTTCCAGTTGATTGTCTTCTACCTTTAACTGAGTGCTCCGCAAGGCTCAATGGGTAGGTGTAAACTACTTGCACCGACCAGTGATCCATAACTGGTTCAACAAAGGCCATGGTTTGTGCTATCCTGCCTGTGGGAAGCGCAAATAAAAGATCCCTTGCTGCTAATCGGAAGAGTAGCCCATGTAGTGGCGACAGCGGGTTTCCTCTCAAAATCTGTGTGGTCCTTAACCATATGTCTGACGCCATATAACCGTAAATAAAATGTGTTGAGTGCGTCGTTACATAAAACAGTTCTTTCTTTCTTTGGAAGGTAGGAAGGAAATACTTATTTAATGACGCACTCAACACATTTTATTTACGGTTTATTTATGGCGTCAGACATATGGTTAAGGACCACACAAATATTGAGAGAGGAAGCCCGCTGTCGCCACTTCATGGGCTACTCTTTTCGAATAGCAGCAAGGGATCTTTTATATGCACCATCCCACAGACAGGATAGTACATACCACGGCCTGCGTTACACCAGTTGTGGAGCACTGGATGGAACGATATATAGCCCAATAGATCTACCGACGGAGATCGATCCTGGACCGACCGCGCATCAAGCGAACGCTTTACCCCTGGGCTACGTCCCGCCCCTTTGTTTTATTTAACGACGCCACTAGAGCACATTGATTTTTTATCTTATCATCGGCTATTGGATGTCAAACATATCGTCATTCTGACACTGGTTTTTTAGAGGAAACCCCGCTGTCGCCACATAGGCTACTCTTTTACGACAGGCAGCAAGGGATCTTTTATCTGCGAGAGAGACAGACGGATAGACAGACAGACAGAAATAGAGTCGATGAGATTGATTGATTGATTGATTGATTTCAATCTAATTAAAATTACCTCCACTATTACATGTGGATCTAACAGCAGCCAGTTGGAGCTCATGTCCACCAATCAAAACCTTACTTGCAGAATCATGCCAGTGATTTAAAAATAATTTGAAAACATTCCAAATTATCCTGAGCGTATACGACATGTTTCGTGTGAATTACGAAGGCCTTAAAACATGTTTTATTTTATAAAATAAATAATTCGTAATGTAAAACTGAAGACTAATAACCCATCCCATACGTATTGGTATGGTTCGCTGTACTGCGGCCACTAAAATAGACTCGCCCGATATTTTTAGAATTTGTATGCTCCCAAATAACGTTATAAAAGGCAAAGTGTGATTGGTCAATATTTAAATTATTATTCCCTCCCGCCCCGGAATCGACAACTGGCGATGTCAGAGGCTGAATCCGCGTTGTTAGCAATCTGAATTAAAATTGGATAGGGGCTACGTCTAAATAAGGCTGTCGTATTCACATACCCAAACATATTATATACATACAGAATATTACCGTGAATATTTTCAAACTCACGCCAGCGATTGTTAGCAATCTGATTAAGGTTTTGATTGGACTGGTGGACTGAGCTAAATAAGGCTGCTGTTAATTCACATGAAACATATCGTATAATTTCAGATTAATTCGGATTATTTTCAAATCACTGGCACGATTCTGCAAGTAAGGTTTTGAGTGGTGGACATGAGCTCCAACTGGCTGCTGTTAGATCCACATGTAATAGTGGAGCTAATTTTAATTAGATTGGATTGATTTGTAAGTCACCCCTCTTCGCTCACTCCGGTTTGGAGCCAATGCGGAGATACGAACCTCTGTAACAAGACCACTAGGTCACGGCGTATTGTCACGCCGCTAACACCTCGCTGTAAAGTTGGCCGTTCAGGGTGACTGCTTTATATCGCCAGCACTGCCGCAAGAGAAAGTTTCTCTCACTCCACGTTAAACCCTCGAGATGGACACACGGGACTCGATCTGTTTTCTGGTTTTCATCTTTACAACATTTCAACTCGGTCAAGGGAGTCGCTATACAGGTAATTAGTTTGGCAATACATTTCCCTTTTAGATTTACAACTTTAAGAGTATTAATATGCATTTTCTGTTAAAATACGCTGTGAGACATCAGTGCACAAAGGTTTTGAGGAGCCGAACGTTTTTCAAGGTCAAATGTGACGGAGTATAAAAACTTGTGATGTAAAATAATGTAAGTTATAGTAGGCATAACACTGATATATGTCGATACACGGAAATCGTGCTTCATGCTTAATTTCATGTTTTGATACACAAATACTCCACAATAAAGTTGACATTTTTACATTAAAACAAAATAACATTTACTTAATAAACTATTTGATGAATTGTGATTGTGTTTGGTTAGGACTGTTCTTTTTAGTTATTTTTCCTTCTTTTTTTCTTTCTTTTCTTTCTTTCTTTCTTTCTTCTTTTTTTCTTTCTTTCAAAGTTAAAAATGACAATAATTTCCGAACAGATTATGATAAATAAATATTTCTTTATTTTGTGTATGTGTGTGTTCCCAGGGCAGCGTGCTTGAACCTTAATTGGGTATAGGCATGAAAATAATTATAAATGAAATGAAAGTAAATTGATAAACACCGGTCTCGGTGGTGTCGTGGTTAGGGCATAAGACTTGTAGATACAGGGTTCGCATCCCGGAACCGGCTCCCACCCAAAGCGTGCTTATCGACTCAGTGGGTAGGTGTAAGGCCGCAACACCGACTTCGCTCTTAAAAACTAACAACAGCCCAGATAGCTGAGACCCGGGACAGCGTGCTTAAACCGTAAGTGGACATAAACTCGGAAATACGTATAAACAACAACAAACATGAATGAATGAACCTTGTTCATGCGTGGATTGTGGGTAAGTTTTGGGTATAATATCCGCCCGGTCCCCTCCATTATTATTTTGGGTTAGGGGTTAGGGGTTGGGGTTGGGGTTAGGGTTAGGGTTAGGGCATGCTTGGGGTTGGGGTTGGGGTTAAGGTTAACTGTTCAAGCATGCCTATTTTTCCAAGTGGGCACAAGCATGCCTATCGTGGGCACAAACTCCAAAATCACCAGGGCGTTCTCTCCATGACAGGTCCCTATTCATTCTATGCAGGAGCGTGTGTTGGGAGTGAGGAGATTAAAACATTCATGCAAAGTGGTTAATTGAGGAACTAGATCTCTTAGCACGTTACCAACCCATTAAAGGTACAAGACAATCAACTGGAACTCGGCGTGCTTTGTAACGCCTGCCAGTGTTCACTTAACGACGTGCGTAACAATGAATGGATGAATAAATGAATGTTTAACGACACCCCAGCACGAAAAACACATTGGCTATTGGGTGTCAAACTATGGCAATGCAAACAAATAAGGTGATGATCAACATCAATATAAAAATTTAAGATTTAAATAAAAACAGTGTAAAGAACTGTACAAAAATACAAATATCCCAGATAGATACTGACTTTTACTCAAAATTTCAATTTGTGCTGTATTGGCGACGTGCTTAACAATGAACAATGCACTGTTTGACAAGCGAATAATACAAGTAGGTGTCAAGATCTGACAGTTTTGGCAATTGTGGGTTTTTTTTACCCCTTCTAATGTGAAAGATTAAACAGGTACATGTTAGATATAAAAGAAAGAAAGAAATGTTTTATTTAACAACGCACTCAACACATGTTATTTACGGTTATATTATGGCGTCAGACATATGGTTAAGGACCACATAGTTATGGATCACTGGTCGGTGCAAGTGGTTTACACCTACCCATTGAGCCTTGCGGAGCACTTACTCGGGGTTTGGAGTCGGTATTTGGATTGAAAATCCCATGCCTCGACTGGGATCCGAACCCAGTACCTACCAGCCTGTAGATCGATGGCCATAACGACGACGCCACCGAGGCCGGTGGATATAGAAGATACATGTTTGATATAGAAGTCGTCGAGCACTATTATCCTGTTCAATTATTTAGACCCAAAGTTTTTTGCAAATGTTACGTTTATTTCCTATTCGATATTTGTTTTCTTTGTATTTATATGAAAACAAACCCAAACCCCGACAGGTTTTATATACAAATCATCATATGAAATGCACGAAGTTGACTTAATTCCACTTTTTAAAAATCTCTGTGTCTTTTGAATGCACGTTATTTCGCCTATAAATAACTAAGTCATTTGCATATCAAAAGCATCATTCTATAGTGCGTTTGAAACTAATGTTCGGTTCTATCGTCCTATCCGCACAAATCGTAGTATGACCTATGTTTAAGAAAATATCTGTAAACATGAAGCAGGCGCGGATTCAGGTGGGGAGTTCAAGTGACAAAACCTCAGTTTGAAAAAAAAAATATGTATTAAATATTATAATTATATTGTGGAATACACAAGCGCTCGCGCTGAAGGGAGAGACAGAGACAGAGAGAGAGAGAGAGAGAGAGAGAGAGAGCTGAGAGAGAGAGAGAGAGAGAGAGAGAGAGAGAGAGAGAGAGAGAGAGAGAGAGAGAGAGAGAGAGACGTCATTTATGTAACGACGCACTCAACATATTTTAATCTATGGTTATATGGTTATAGGGAGAGAGAGAGAAGAATATGGTATGCATGCGATTGGTGGAGGTGTGACCCTCTGCACAACCCCAACCTCACTTAAGGCTTCTTTTCTATATGGAGCGGGACGTAGCTCAGAGGTAAAGCGTTCGCTCATGGTAGGCCGACTGATCGATCCCACATGGTGGATCCATTGGGTTGTGTCTAGTTTCAGCCTGTGCACCACAACTGATGTATAAAGGCTGTGGTATGTGCTATCCTGTCTATGGGATGGTGCATATAAAACGTCCCTTATTGCTTATCAAAATTGTTTATCGGAAACAGTGGCCCATGTGGCGGTAGCGAGTTTCTTTCTCACTGTCATAATGATCCTTAACCGTTTTGTCTGACGCCACATAAACGTATATCAAATGCGTTGAGTGTGTCGTTAAATAAACATTTCTCTCGTATGTATGTGTAGTCTAAATGCATTTCTAGTCGATTAGTTTATAGTTTGTTAGGTTGTTTGATAGTGAATGATATGGAAATAAATTGTTTTTGGTGTTAAAGAGTTCATGCATACATTAAAGTAATACTCCTGATGGGTATGGAGAAATAACTTAATCAGTCGACGAACTCATTTCTTCATCACTATCTTCGTTAAGGGGGACTATCAGAGGGGGTATTTTATTTCTTATAAAACTATTTTGTTTTCTAAAATCTTCTTCGATCTTCATTACATGTTTAATTGCGTCAGAGAAGTGTGTAGGTGTGACAGAGTTCAATGCATGTGCAAGTTCTCTCCGCACCGTGGTCATTTTACCATCATTATGACGAGCTATGTGCCCTTTGACTTGACTCCAGATCAGTTCTATCGGATTGAGTTCAGAATGTCTTGGCGGCAGTCTTAGACACAAGTGCCCATGGCGTTCAGCAATATCATCAGTATCAAATTGCTTTGCACATTTGTTACTTTTCACAAGTTCATAAAGAACTGGCTTTGTCATGTTACTCTCAAAAGGTATATTTTTGTTTCGTAGCCACGACTGAATTTCTTCGTTTTTAGCGTTTAGTGCAGGACATCGTGTAATCTCAGTTAATTTGTTGTGGTAGCTTGCGTTATCCATGACGATGACAGAAGGTTCTGGTGTAGAAGGCATAAGTTGTTCTTCAAACCACTTGATGAAATTGTCATGATTGATCTCACCATGATAGTCTCCGTCTGTTTTTTTAGCCTCAAAGATCAATTCACAGCCATCTATGAATCCATATTTATCACAGCCAGCATGACAAATAATAAGTCTTTTTCCCCTCCCAGTCACCGAACAGAGTTTAGGAACTCGATCAGCAGCGTCTGATTTCGACAGGTGATTGGCGGTACTTGTGCCCGGGTGGATATCTGTCCAGTGGTGGGATGTTGTGTGGTTGACATTCACCCAGGTCTCATCTTGATACACTATTAAATACCCCTGTTCTCGTAAACTGGATATTTCATGGAGATTGGACAGTCTCCTGTCTGATATATTGGCGTTCTCAAAAATCACTTTTCCGGTTGTAGACATATGTTGGTATTTAAAATCGAGGTCATGGAGTGTTCTTCGTAAAGTTGATATGGATATGTTGATTCCACATTCCTCTCTTAAAGCCACGTTAATCTTATGTACTGTAGGTAATTCGCCCTCTCTATAAAATCTGTATACTCGTCGTCTAATAACATCTTTATCAAATAAATCGATGAGTTTTCGGTCGCGTTTTTTAACAGTGATTTCTGTGCTTGGATTCGTAGAGCTTAGATTTTTCACAGTTCTTTTTACTGTTGAAACCGAAACTTTAAGTGCAGCGGAAACTCGATCGACAATTCGATAAGAAGCATACCTAGGTCTACCGCGCTGATATTCATCTTCAAAATAATCGAAAACGTTCTTAATACACGATTTTACATCAACTAAAGTGTTTTTCGATTTACCCATATTTTTCCTCAAATAACAATAACAAGAATGTCGACTAATACATTTTCAATGAATTTATATACCCTACCTAACTTGTATTTTACGTGGTTTACACATTGCTACAATAGCACGTGCAGTCATAGATCGAAATAATGATGTTATTGACCAAGCAATGCTATCGTATTTTGAACATTCAGGGCTGTGTCTGCGGGATGAAAAAGTGGTTGAACCCATACGAGTCCGAACAATAGCCCTTTGGTTTTTCGCATTACAAATGTAACACCCCCCCCCCCAAACCCCAGCCCCTAGCACCACCCTAAATACTATATATATATATATATATATATATATATATATATATATATATATATATATATATATATATATATATACGTATGAGTTCCCAATTTAGAGGCAAATTAAATAACATTTTTATTATTATTTGATGTTGGTGGCCTTTGACATTTTATCCCCCCCCCCCCCCCCCCCCCCCCCGGTCTTCTGGGTCCGGCCCTGCATTAAATTTATTTATAAATTTGGAAAGCACATTCCTGCGGTGTGTGAGGTGGTTTGTGTTTATTACTGTGCTACACCTCAGTTGTGTTAGGTTAGGTATGGTATGCTAATATATAAAATACATAATACATTAGCTAAATTTATTAAATATAATGCACCTACAAGAAAGGGTTACATGTTCTGTTTGTTTACATCTATGTTTAACGGAAAGATTACACAATGCTGTTACACACTGCAAAACAATAATAACCTTGATTTAGTGAAACAAGCTATAATGGCCTTCACGTAGCCTCAGATGCCAATGTTTTGAAATGCAAATGACCTTAGTTATTTATAGGCGAAATAACGTGCATTCAAAAGACACAGAGAATTTTAAAAAGTGGAATTAAGTCAACTTCGTGCATTTTATATGATGATTTGTATATAAAACCTGTCGGGGTTTGGGTTTGTTTTCATGTAAATGCAAAGAAAACAAATATCGAATAGGAAATAAACGTAACATTTGCAAAAAACTTTGGGTCTAAATAATTGAACAGGATAATAGTTGGAATGGTAAATAACAATGTTACAGACATCATAACGTAGGCAGAGATTCCACACACAGATCTACATTCCGTGTACTGTTGAAAATACAATAAAAGCCGCCTTTTGCCTCACCCATAACCTCTCAAAAGATAACAAAACAACACCCCTCCCAACTCCCCCCCCCCCCGAAAAAAACAACCCCACAACAAAAACAAAAACAAACAAAAACAAAAAAACAACAAAAAAGCAAAGAAAAAAAGAACAAAAAAAAGAAAAAAAAAAAAAAAAAAAAAAAAAAGCGAAAAAAAAAGCAGCCGAGAAACAAACAACACAAAACTCCAAGATTTCAAAAATGGTGAGACTGTTTTTGTATTTTGCTATCCCTCTCCCTGATTGTACTATCCCACAAGCAATTGTCTTACATTATAAACGTCATTTTAGTGCTGCTTGTTATGTGATGTATACTTGATATAGTTTACTGTTTGATCTTAGCTCGTACGATCACATCACGTTTACCATCACGTTTGTCAGGTGCACAGTGTATACCACACCGGATGTCTAAATATGGATACAACAAAGACGCATACTGCACAGTAATACAGACATAACTGACACCATAATACAGTGAAACCTCTCAAAACAGGACCCTCTATAAACCGGAATCCTCCCCACCCCCCCCCAAAAAAAAAAATCTGACATTTTTCACAATCCTTTTTTTAAAATCAGTACAGAAATTAACCTCTCAAAACTGTATACGTCTTAAAACCGGTCATTTTACTTGGCCCAGAGGGTGCCCGGTTTAAAGGGGTTTCACTGTATATACGTGAAAGGGACATTCCTGAGTTTGGGCTATTCCACGTTCCAGCCAGTGCACCTCTACTGGTATAACAAAGGCCGTGGTATGTGCTCTCCTGTCTGTGGGATAGTGCATATAAAAGAACCATTGCTACTAATGGAAAAAACATATAGCGCGTTTCCTTTCTAAAACTATATGTTAAAATTACCAAATGTTTGACGTCCAATAGCCGATGATTAATACATCAATGCGCTCTAGTGGTGTCGTTAAACAAAACAAACTTTGTATCACACACCACTTATTATTGTTTTTCTGAAATTTTCCAGAATTGATTTTAAATTCTTCAATTTGAATCACGCTCTGCTGAAGCTTCTGATCACTAAAAATGATGGTACTCGGAAACTTAAACTTGACGAAAACCGGAAATTTATTTTACTATATACAAAAATGAGCCTGGTACAACTATGCACCGCTTATTTGCGTAAATATGCTAAAACACAAAAATAACGCAAATATATATTAATCTACTGTGGGGTTTATTTTTTTGGTTGTTATTATTTATTTGAAATTATTCAGAATATTTTTTAATTTATTCATTTATTTATTTTAAATTTATTGTCCCCAGATATGTAGATGACCCATAACGCTATGACTGGTAAATTTTGAAAATCAACGATCCCATGGCTAGTGGATTTTTAGACATTTGCGAAAAGCCCGAATAAGCTAAATATAACTATGCAGATTGTATTCATAAAGATGAAAGATTTTGTATGTTTAACAACGCCATATACTTGCCTCTGTAAATATATTGTTGTCTTTAGTTTATAAGTTGTATTCGTCTCGGTATATACGGGTTAATTGATGTTGAGTATTTGGGAGAGGGGGGGGGGGGGGTTGATCTCACATTCTGAGAGAGACAATGAGAGGAGAATGAGAGAGGCGAGAGAGAGAGAGAGAGAGAGAGAGAGGAGGGGGGAGAGAGAGGGACGGAGAGAGAGGGAGAGAGAGCGAGAGAGAGAGAGGAGGGGGGAGACAGAGAGGAGGAGAGAGAGGGAGGAGGAGACAGAGAGAGAGAGAGAGGAGAGAGAGAGAGCGAGAGCGAGAGAGCGAGAGGGAGCGAGAGAGACAGAGACACAGACAGACAGACAGACAGACAGAAACAGGCAGAGACGGCGGAGAGAGAGAGAGAGAGAGAGAGAGAGAGAGAGAGAGAGAGAGAGAGAGAGAGAGACAGAGAGAAACAGGCAGAGACGGGGAGAGAGAGACGGAGAGAGACACACATACACACAGAGAGAAAGAGAGACAGAGAGACAGACAGAGAGAGAGAGAGAGAGAGAGAGAGAGAGAGAGAGACAGAGAGAAAGAGAGAGACGGAAAGACACATGCGCACGAATATCGTCTGGGGGCGAATATTTTTATTTCATTATTTACAGTAAGATAACTGTGTCACCTCTACAATATGTAAATGATTATATGCGTTATTCGCTCTGTTTATTAAGGACTCACTTGAATCTAGCAGCGTTACAAAATAGGCATTACCGAGGCCGGTAGGTTACGCCAAGGTCGCAGGATTTTTCATCTGCTCAATCGTGAATGGTGGGTGGAGTAGGTCAGTGTCAGTGAACCTTTAAAACGAAAACAAAATATATCGACAAAAATAGCTCTTGTCATTGGTGTCAAAAAGCGGCGGA
>NC_054699.1:24441476-24459967 GCF_016097555.1 Gigantopelta aegis | reverse complement strand
CTAGTGGTGTCGTTAAACGAAAACAAACTTTATCTGTCCATTATGGTATGACTAAAAGATGAACTAACCTCTGGTAAGTGTTAGTACTGCGTGAACTACAATACAACATTTATCTTAGTATTTTGAGGCGTTTGAAAAAAAGGACATGAAAACTATATATGGGACAGACGCACAGACAGTCAAACAGGCAGACAGAAGGACAGAGACGAAACCCTCCGGTCGGACTGGTATGGACTAAAAATTGTATGCAGACACAAAGGGTTGCATTTCTCCTTCTCATTTTTAAATATTGTTTGAAAAAGAAAATCCTCTAATGAAGACAGGAGCGAGACATAGCCCAGTGGTACAGCGCTCGCTTGATGCGCGATCGGTCTGGAATTGATCTCCATCGGTGGGCTCATTGGGCTATTTCTCACTCCAGCCAGTGCACCACGACTGGTATATCAAAGGCCGTGATATGTGCTATCCTGTCTGTGGGATGGTGCATATAAAAGATCTCTTGCTGCTAATCGAAAAGAGTAGCCTATGAAGTTTCCTCTCTCAATATCTATGTGATCCTTAACCATATGTCCGACGCCATATAACTGTAAATAAAATGTGTTGAGTGCGTCGTTAAATAAAACATTTACTTCCTTCCTTCTATTTAAGACGAATTCATTTAACATATATTTTATTTATATATTTCAGATTTAAAGGGACATTCCTGAGTTTGCTGCAATTTTAAAGATGTTATCGACTAACAGAGACTTTTTAACGATGGTAATTACATATCAAATATATTTTTCTGCATAAAATATTAGTGGCTGTATATTAAACGTGTTTCTGATCGTTCTAATATTTGTACTAGGTTACATTTTATTTTATTTCCTAATAATACTTTTTTCGTACGTACGAAATTATTTGAAGACAAAATCCAGTTTGGGCTTCTTACAAATATTGAGATGACCAGAAACACATTGAATATACAGACACTGATATTCTAAACAAGAAAATATATTGAATATGTAAGTTTAATCGTAGAAATATTTTATTAGTCGCAAACATCTTACAATGCAGCAAACTCAGGAATGTTCCTTTAAAGTCTGAATCGTTGGAGCACATTTCTGGCACAGTCACGCTGGAAGCCAAAGAGCGAATGGTGTGTTTGGAAGTCTTGTGGTTAAACCAACCTCAGGTAAGTCTGAGTACTGTGTGAGGGGCGGCACCGGCGGCATCATGTAGCTGATGTGGTTCATCTGAGGAGTGGACAGCTGCATCTCGTCGCTCACGCTGCTGATGGGGTACAGCTCGGGTTCGTGGTAGTAGACGTTGTTCACCTTGTAGAAGTCCATCGTGATGTAGAACTTCTTGTCGGGTTTCTCTTTCATTCGCGGGTCATCGGCGATCATGGTGTCGTGGTCTGCCATCTGGATCATTGTCGAATTGGCTTTCTGGTTTAGGGGATTGAAAATCTGGAAGAAAAAGAGAGAAGAAATGAAAGGAATGTTTGTTTAACGACACGACTAGAGCACATAGATTTATTAATTTATTAACATTTGGTAATTTTGACATATGCCATTTGTAGCAAGGGATCTTTTGTGTGCACCATCCCACGGCCTTTAATATACCAGTTGTGGGGAACTGCCTTGACTAGAAATAGACCAATGGGCCAACCGATGGAGATCGATCCCAGATCAACCGCGCATCAAGCGGACGCTTTACTACTGGGTTACGTCCCATCCCTATCCTTCCCATCTAGATATTATGTCAGATAAGTTACTTTGTTTGATTACAAGTAAGCTAAATGCACACACGTGTCCCCTTAGAGAATCTAAATTTCTAAATTTGTCAAGAATAAATAGTATTTAAAGAGGGCATGTTTAATGTACGGTGGTTAACAATAACATCTACCTCGGACTTAAAGGCGCTGTCTCAGAGTGACATAATAACCAAGATATGATGTTTATTTTATTTTATTTTTTATTTTTTATTTATCATGATTATTCCTTCTCTATATAAGCACACGGTAAACTTACCGACCCAGCTCTGTTTGCACTTTCATAATCCACTGTTCCTGGTGGATCAGTCTCGTCTGCTCCTTCGTATCTCAAAATGGCCGCCTGGTTCGTCTTCTTCCCCGTGCAGTCATTCAGACCGCGAGCCCGTAACCAATAGTTCCCGACTGTCTGGTTAGCCTCGAGCACAAAGTCGAATCTTTCTCCGGCGAATATTATGAACGAGTCGACAACCTTTGCCAGGAATGGAACTCCGTCTGATGCTATCATCGTCAGCTGGTGATTGTCTATAGAAATCTGGATGGGACATTCCATGATACCCGGATTGATGAACCGAAACCGATAGTTCTGGCCCTTGGTCACTCTGAAGACGGCTTTTGGCGTGTAAGCTGTTTTATTTGTTTTTGGGTCCATGAACTTGTGATACGTCCCTCGACCTCAAAAGATAAACAAGAAAAACATACTATATAAAATCAAGTAACGGAGTGTATGTGTCTTGTATTAAGCATTTCGGCTCGCCATATTTATTTAAATAATAAAATGTATTTGTTTACCTTTCTTCGTTTTTGCGTTATATTTCGTTTTGACCTTGTTTATTTCTTTATGTTCGAGGGACATTTAAACCGGACTCGGTGGAGCAGTGGTTAAGCCGTCAGTCTAGAGGCTGGTAGGTACAGGGTTCGCAGCCGGTACCGGCTCCAACCCAGAGCGAGTTCTTAAGGGTTCAGTGGGTAGGTGTAAGGCCACTACACCCTCTTCTCTCTCTCTCTCTCTCTCTCTCTCTCTCTCTCTCTCTCTCTCTCTCTCTCTCTCTCTCTCTCTCTCTAACCAACTAACAACTAACCCACTGTCTTGGACAGACAACCCAGATAGCTGAGGTGTGTGCCCAGGACAGCGTGCTTGAACCTTAATTGGATATAAGCACGAAAATAAGCTGAAATGAATAAAATAAACACCCGTAGACCAAGCATGTTCTGCATGGTTTAGCCATTTTGTAGTTATGTAGAGTATTTTCTTGAAAATGAGTAAAATGTGGTTAATTTAGCCAAATTAGCCATATGCCAAATGTTATTCGTAAATAAATTCGTATTATATGTATACATGTATTATATTTTCATTGTGTTCATAAAATCGTATTATATGTATACATGTATTATATTTTCGTTGTGTTCATAAATTCGTATTATATGTATACACGTATTATATTTTCGTTGTGTTCATAAATTCGTATTATATGTATACACGTATTATATTTTCGTTGTGTTCATAAATTCGTATTACATGTATACACGTATTATATTTTCGTTGTGTTCATAAATTCGTATTATATGTATACATGTATTATAATTTCGTTGTGCACTAGGACCACGAATTACACTAAAGTTAGACCACGAAGATGATTTCGCAGTAATGCGTGTTATCTTTTTTTTCGGTTGTGGACGATACTGAATTAAAGGCATTGATCATATGTATAATTATTTGAAAGGTACAGCTCTCATACAGATAAAAAAAAAAACCCCCAACTGCCCCCCAAAACCCCCACAAAAAACCCCAAAAAAAAAACAACAAAAAAAAAAAAAAAAAAACACGACAAGTATCTAAGTGCGAAATATTATGAGAAGTAGATTTTCAGCGAAGGGAGGACAAAGATTGCATTTAGTTTTTTATCTTCTGTTTTGTTTCACCAAGACAAAACCACCAATTCTGCCATGTTGATCGTAAGGATGGTTGTTGTGGCTACAAGGTTGGCAAGACCTAACATTTCAGCGACTCTTTTCAGGTAACGTCAGGCACACCCCATCTATTCATTAGTCAAACTGATATGCAAGGTAAACTTGCTTTCATCGTTTTAATTACCCCCCCCCCCCCCCAAAAAAAAAAAAAAAAAAAAAAAAGCCCACACAAAAAACCAAACAAAAAACCCAAACAAAAAACACAAAACAAAACAAAACAAAACAAACCCAAATCCAACACTAGTTACGAATTGCACGAACGATAGGCCACCACGATCGAAAATGCTTTCACCGTATGCTTTTATGCATCTAATCCTTTTTTCCCCGGTTCTATTGCATTAAAGGCGTTTATCATATATAATTATGTGAGAAATGCAGGTCTCATACAAATCCAAAACACCATGACCAGGACCTAAGCACGTAGTGCCTAAGTGCTAAGATGACAATATTAAATTACATTTAGTTTTTATCACATTTTTACGCAGTAAGAAACAAAATATGCGCTGTTGATCGTTGGAATGTTCGTTGTGGCTACACAGTGGGTATGACGTAACAATTGATATGCAAGATAAACTGGCTTTCATCCTTTTGATGCCCCCCCCCCCCCCCCCCCGCGTCCCGAAATTGTTTTAAAATAAATAAAAACCCCAAAATAAAAGACGTTAGGTCACGACGATTGAAACTGATTTCACTGTAATATACATTATCGTTTTTTTTTAAGGTTGTAAATGCTATTGAATTAAAGACGGTGGTCGTAATATATAGTCATATGTAAAAGGCAGGTGTCCTACAAATCCAAAACGCCATGACCAGTATCCAAGTGCGAAGTACCTAAGTGTTAAGATGAAAATAGTAAATTGCATTGGGTTTTTATCGCATTTTACGGAATAAGAAAAACCCCACCAAAAAACCACGCTGTTGATCGCTAGGATGTTTATTAGTGGCTACAACGTGGGAAAGACCCAAGATTTCAGCGTCTCTTTTAAGGTAACGTCAAGCAGACTCCACGCTATTCATTAAGCAAATTGATATGCATGATAAACTTGCTTTCATCGTTTTGATTAATCCGCCCCCCCCCCCCCCCCCCCGAACACAATAACAACAACAACAAAGAAAAATCTCAAACAAAACAAAACAAAAACAAAAAACACCGCCCTCCCCCCCAAAAAACACACACAAAAAACCCACACAAAAAACCCAAACAAACCAAACACCAACACTAGTCACGAATTGCACGAACGTTAGTCCACCACGACCAAAAATTATTTCACCGTAATGCGTCTAATTAAAAAACCAAAACATTATTTATTTATTTTTAAATTTTTTATTATTATTTATTTATTTATTATTGATCGTAAGTATGTTCGCAGGGGCTATAAAGGGGACATGACATAACATTTCAACGTCTCTTTTCAGTGAATGTCAGGCAGACCCCAAACTATTCATAGACAAATTAATATGAAAGATAAACTTGCTTTTGATAAAAAAAAAACCCCAACAAATCCCCAAAACAACAGCAGTCCCTAAACAAACAAACAGGAAAATGATAAACCACCCTGACTCCTCCAACTAACGAGGTTCCACTGTATATATATGTATATATGTATATACATATATGTATATATGTATATACATATATGTATATATATATATGTATATATACATATATATATATATATGTATATATACATATATATAGTCACCGTATCCAATTCCACATAACGCATGAAAAAAACGAGTACAGTGTGACGTCACGCACGTGCTGAAATTGACGACCAAAATCGATCTGGAATGCAAAACGGGTGGATCATGAAAGATGCGAATTGCACGCGAAACACTACCAGGCCTGGGTATAAAAGAAACGCCAGACAGCAATGTTCAACTCATTTTACGAGTAGCGATACAACGATGCCACGACTTAACGCTGATTCCAGACATAGAGCTTTGGGGAATTTGGAGGCCGGAATGGATGCCAGGCAGGTTGCACGTGCTTTCGGTGTCCATGTCTCGACAATCTACCGTCTCATAGACCGATTTCTACAGAACAACAACGTCGTCGACCGTCCACGTAGCGGCCTTCCCAGAGTGACGTCACAGCGCCAGGACCGTTACATCGTCCGAACTCACATGCGTGATCGGTTCGTACCAGCCACCACAACAGCCCGGCAGACAGTGGGAACCCACAACCGCCTTGTTTCCTACACCACGGTACGACGTCGTCTGATCGCCATCCATCTGAACTGTCGTCGACCGTACATTGGACAACGTCTCACACAGCGACACCGCCTTGCACGACACAACTGGGCTGTTCTGCATCGACAGTGGCGGAACCGACAGTGGCAGAACATCGTCTTCTCCGACAAAAGCCGCTACTGCTTAGATAGGGCCGACGGTCGTATGAGGGTGTGGAGGCGTCGAGGTGAGCGCTTCACAGATGCGTGTGTTATGGAGAGGGACCGTTGGGGAGGGCCTTCCGTCATGCTGTGGGGTGCCATATCCTGGGGACGTCGTGTACAACCTGTCATCTTCGACAACAACGGCCGAGGACGCGGCAGGGGCGTCACAGCACAGCGCTACATCGACGAAGTGCTCACGCCTGTGGTGGTGCCTTTTTTCGCGGGTCACCGTCAGATGGTTTACCAACACGACAACGCCAGGCCACACACGGCACGGGCCACCCAGGCATTCCTGGCACAGCACAACATCATCACAATGGACTGGCCAGCTTTAAGCCCGGATCTGAACCCCATCGAGCACTTGTGGGACGAGGTTCAGCGCATGATGAACCAACGCCCTGCTCCCGTGGTGACACAGCAGCAGCTCCGCCAGGCCGTCGTGGACACCTACAACAACGTGCCCAGGGCCTTCATCAGGAACCTCTTCCTCTCCATGGGTAGGAGGTGTGCGGCGGTCATGGCCAGCAATGGCGGACACACCCGCTATTAGTGGACATGTTTGAGTGGCATGTGACGCCACTGAAGAAGCGCCATGGCCTTGACATTTCAAATGACAATGCGACCTCGATTTTTAACATGTCAATAACATGAAATCTCATCTTTACGAATTGTTTAAGTTTTTCATAGAAACGATTATTTTAAGAACTTTGGGACGTATTTCAATGAGTGCACTCAAAACCTCCAATCTACGTATTAGCGTTTCTTTTGGAGTTAAGTATATATATGTATATATACATGTATATATATATGTATATATACATATATATATATATATGTATATATACATATATATCGAGGGGTTAGTGTCAGAACCCATTATATGGTGAATTATACAAAAATTAGTTAATCACCTTGTCAGCATCATGGGGAGGTGTACTATCATTTCACAATGTCTCATTCAAACCAATCATTTATTTATGCTTTTATAGAACAGAACCCAAACCAATTATCTTTTATGTCCATTTCCACAAAAGGCAAAAACCATGTTTTTAGCACTACCTTATTCTGTCTCTCTAGAATTTTGTAGTATCACCCATAGCTGACAGACATAACGCGTTAGCTTACAACACTGGATTGTGGTGGGCTGTAAACTGTCTGACAAGATTGAATCCTAGGTGCCATACCGCATGACAGGCTAATGGCATATGCTAGCTCTAAGTGTTTACATCCAGCGAAGGTGTTTTATGTAAACTATCTCTGGCTGGGTGTTTTGACTTACAAAGAAATAACAACTCTGGCTGAGGTAGCTAGAATTGACTGTTTACGCATCACGATGACCGGTCCGTTTGTGATAATCTGAGATGGACTGCAGACAATTGGGGGGAGGGGTGGGGGGGGGGGGGGGGTGGGGTGGGGCTGGAAGTGTTTAGTTCTTAGACATCTGGAATGTGGTAAAATATGTGTGTTGTTAACTAATTGCTGAATAAATGTCGGTTATGTAAATAGTTTAATAAGAAGTGATTGCAGAGTTCGTTTAGTTCTACAGAAGAAACACGCAGTTAAGAAAATATTAACTGAACAGAGACAGAGAACCTAGTTAAACAGGAAAGTTGTTTTCCCTTATTTTAGTCTGAATAGTTACTATATGTATTAGAGGAAAAACAAATATAATTAAATTAATTTGCCGGGGGCAGGACGTAGCCCAGTAGTAAAGTGCTGGCCTGGTGTACGGTCAGTCTAGGATCGATCCCTGTTAGTGAAATCATTGGGCTATTTCTCGTTCCAGCCAGTGCTTCACAAATGGTGTTACAGACCATGATATGTAGGCCTACTATCCTGTCTTTGGGATGATGCATATATTAAAGATCCCTTGTTGCTAATAAAAAAATAGTTTCCCATAGTTTCCTCTCTAAAATATATTTGTGGTCATTAACCACATGTCTGACACCACATACCTGTAGTTGTGTTGAGTGTGTCATTAAATATAAAATTCCTTTCTTTCTTTCTTTCTTTTTTTAAACATTGCTCCCATATGCAACAACCTTAGTTAAAAATTATGATCTAGACAATTTGAATATTATATAAAAAATAAATTTAAGTTGCAATTTAAAATGAAAATGTTTGGGAATTGTTTATTGTAATAAGGATGCCGGCCCAAAGATGATAAATGTTTTATGACCATACGCAATAAAATATTTTAATTTACTTAGCATAGAGGGAAATTAGTTTATATTATTTCAAAGGCATCATCAGAGGATTGTAACTTTTCTAGTCATTGTATAGTTTATTGACATTGTATAATATTTGACATATAGTTGAACATGAATTAGTAGTTCATGGTAGTTCATATTATAACTAACAATAGCCATCTTGTCACCGTATCCAATTCCACATAACGCATGAAAAAAAACGAGTACAGTGTGACGTCACGCACGTGCTGAAATTGACGACCAAAATCGATCTGGAATGCAAAACGGGTGGATCATGAAAGATGCGAATTGCACGCGAAACACTACCAGGCCTGGGTATAAAGAAACGCCAGACAGCAATGTTCAACTCATTTTACGAGTAGCGATACAACGATGCCACGACTTAACGCTGATTCCAGACATAGAGCTTTGGGGAATTTGGAGGCCGGAATGGATGCCAGGCAGGTTGCACGTGCTTTCGGTGTCCATGTCTCGACAATCTACCGTCTCATAGACCGATTTCTACAGAACAACAACGTCGTCGACCGTCCACGTAGCGGCCTTCCCAGAGTGACGTCACAGCGCCAGGACCGTTACATCGTCCGAACTCACATGCGTGATCGGTTCGTACCAGCCACCACAACAGCCCGGCAGACAGTGGGAACCCACAACCGCCTTGTTTCCTACACCACGGTACGACGTCGTCTGATCGCCATCCATCTGAACTGTCGTCGACCGTACATTGGACAACGTCTCACACAGCGACACCGCCTTGCACGACACAACTGGGCTGTTCTGCATCGACAGTGGCGGAACCGACAGTGGCAGAACATCGTCTTCTCCGACAAAAGCCGCTACTGCTTAGATAGGGCCGACGGTCGTATGAGGGTGTGGAGGCGTCGAGGTGAGCGCTTCACAGATGCGTGTGTTATGGAGAGGGACCGTTGGGGAGGGCCTTCCGTCATGCTGTGGGGTGCCATATCCTGGGGACGTCGTGTACAACCTGTCATCTTCGACAACAACGGCCGAGGACGCGGCAGGGGCGTCACAGCACAGCGCTACATCGACGAAGTGCTCACGCCTGTGGTGGTGCCTTTTTTCGCGGGTCACCGTCAGATGGTTTACCAACACGACAACGCCAGGCCACACACGGCACGGGCCACCCAGGCATTCCTGGCACAGCACAACATCATCACAATGGACTGGCCAGCTTTAAGCCCGGATCTGAACCCCATCGAGCACTTGTGGGACGAGGTTCAGCGCATGATGAACCAACGCCCTGCTCCCGTGGTGACACAGCAGCAGCTCCGCCAGGCCGTCGTGGACACCTACAACAACGTGCCCAGGGCCTTCATCAGGAACCTCTTCCTCTCCATGGGTAGGAGGTGTGCGGCGGTCATGGCCAGCAATGGCGGACACACCCGCTATTAGTGGACATGTTTGAGTGGCATGTGACGCCACTGAAGAAGCGCCATGGCCTTGACATTTCAAATGACAATGCGACCTCGATTTTTAACATGTCAATAACATGAAATCTCATCTTTACGAATTGTTTAAGTTTTTCATAGAAACGATTATTTTAAGAACTTTGGGACGTATTTCAATGAGTGCACTCAAAACCTCCAATCTACGTATTAGCGTTTCTTTTGGAGTTAAGTATATATATGTATATATACATGTATATATATATGTATATATACATATATATATATATGTATATATACATATATATCGAGGGGTTAGTGTCAGAACCCATTATATGGTGAATTATACAAAAATTAGTTAATCACCTTGTCAGCATCATGGGGAGGTGTACTATCATTTCACAATGTCTCATTCAAACCAATCATTTATTTATGCTTTTATAGAACAGAACCCAAACCAATTATCTTTTATGTCCATTTCCACAAAAGGCAAAAACCATGTTTTTAGCACTACCTTATTCTGTCTCTCTAGAATTTTGTAGTATCACCCATAGCTGACAGACATAACGCGTTAGCTTACAACACTGGATTGTGGTGGGCTGTAAACTGTCTGAGAAGATTGAATCCTAGGTGCCATACCGCATGACAGGCTAATGGCATATGCTAGCTCTAAGTGTTTACATCCAGCGAAGGTGTTTTATGTAAACTATCTCTGGCTGGGTGTTTTGACTTACAAAGAAATAACAACTCTGGCTGAGGTAGCTAGAATTGACTGTTTACGCATCACGATGACCGGTCCGTTTGTGATAATCTGAGATGGACTGCAGACAATTGGGGGGAGGGGTGGGGGGGGGGGGGGGGGGGGGGGGGGGGGGGGCTGGAAGTGTTTAGTTCTTAGACATCTGGAATGTGGTAAAATATGTGTGTTGTTAACTAATTGCTGAATAAATGTCGGTTATGTAAATAGTTTAATAAGAAGTGATTGCAGAGTTCGTTTAGTTCTACAGAAGAAACACGCAGTTAAGAAAATATTAACTGAACAGAGACAGAGAACCTAGTTAAACAGGAAAGTTGTTTTCCCTTATTTTAGTCTGAATAGTTACTATATGTATTAGAGGAAAAACAAATATAATTAAATTAATTTGCCGGGGGCAGGACGTAGCCCAGTAGTAAAGTGCTGGCCTGGTGTACGGTCAGTCTAGGATCGATCCCTGTTAGTGAAATCATTGGGCTATTTCTCGTTCCAGCCAGTGCTTCACAAATGGTGTTACAGACCATGATATGTAGGCCTACTATCCTGTCTTTGGGATGATGCATATATTAAAGATCCCTTGTTGCTAATAAAAAAATAGTTTCCCATAGTTTCCTCTCTAAAATATATTTGTGGTCATTAACCACATGTCTGACACCACATACCTGTAGTTGTGTTGAGTGTGTCATTAAATATAAAATTCCTTTCTTTCTTTCTTTCTTTTTTTAAACATTGCTCCCATATGCAACAACCTTAGTTAAAAATTATGATCTAGACAATTTGAATATTATATAAAAAATAAATTTAAGTTGCAATTTAAAATGAAAATGTTTGGGAATTGTTTATTGTAATAAGGATGCCGGCCCAAAGATGATAAATGTTTTATGACCATACGCAATAAAATATTTTAATTTACTTAGCATAGAGGGAAATTAGTTTATATTATTTCAAAGGCATCATCAGAGGATTGTAACTTTTCTAGTCATTGTATAGTTTATTGACATTGTATAATATTTGACATATAGTTGAACATGAATTAGTAGTTCATGGTAGTTCATATTATAACTAATTGGTTAGAAGAAGCGACACCCTTTATATAAATGGCATAAAATAAATATGCATACTAATAATAAATAGTGTTCATTGTAGTAGTTTAAATGTATGCACATTCATATTTTCTGGGCTAAAATATCTAGATATTACTACATTAACTGGAATAATTGTAGCATTTCAGATGTTCCAATGATGAGATATCTCTGGTCATTATAACAAAGTGGTTACTGCTATAGTGTGTTTAAATAAAATGTGTGTGTGTACATGTATATCATTCTACGAGCGCATTAGACAAACATTATACTTAATCACGCACCAGATCAGTGCTGATGACGAAAGTAAAGTAAATTTTGTTTTATTTAACGACGCCGCTAGAGCACATCGATTTTTTATCTTATCATCGGCTATTGGACGTCAAACATATGGTCATTCTGACACTGGTTTTAGAGGAAACCCGCTGTCGCCACATAGGCTACTCTTTTTACGACAGGCAGCAAGGGATCTTTTATTTGCGCTTCCCACAGGCAGGATAGCACAAACCATGGCCTTTGTTGAACCAGTTATGGATCACTGGTCGGTGCAAGTGGTTTACACCTACCCACTGAGCCTTGCGGAGCACTCACTCAGGGTTTGGAGTCGGTATCTGGATTAAAAATCCCATGCCTCGACTGGGATCCGAACACAGTACCTACCAGCCTGTAGACCGATGGCCTGCCACGACGCCACCGAGGCCGGTGCTGATGACGAATGCATTAAACTGTATTTAGATATGTTTTACACCTGGTCTTATTGTACTTAATGGCATTCACTGGTACATTAAAGATTGTGATATGTACTTTCCTTTCAATGGGGGAAATGCATATAAATGATACCTTGTCGCTTTTTTGTTGGAGCAGCCACTATGCCGGTAACAATTTTCCTTTTGCATTCTACAGATCGAAATACCTCACAGAGAGGACATATAATAAGTATGGTTTAAACAACTTCCAGATCAGGTTGCCGGGGTCTGGACTGAAAATTAACGTTGCGGAAAGAAACTGGCTTAAGATGTGATAATAATCCAGCTCAGATTTCAGATATCACTTGCCGGATTCGTTTCGAGTTGTGCTGTGTTATAGCCAGCTTTGTTTTGTAGATCCACATAGTCACGATCATGGGACACACACACCTTCCCACCTGCATTACATTGAATTCTTAGGGGAACAACAATAACAGTTACAATTTGATACACCAAACGCCTAGAGTTTGAGGACTTAAAAAAACATGGAACATGGAATAGGTGATTTTAACATTTCACTAGCCATATATATATATATATATATATATATATATATATATATATATATATATTAGGGTAGCCAGGATTGTTTATTGCGGGTGGAGTGGAGATAGAGGGCACTGCTTTTACACATTTTATGGGGTGACGTGCATTATAAAAGTTGGCATTGTGAAAAAAGAGGTCCTCTTGTGCTCAATCCCTGGCTACCCGGATACGCCAGTGCATATATGTGCAATTTAAAGTATATCAGTCAATAGATTTTGGTTTCAACACAGGTACCTTTAGTAGTATTACTTGCATAGACGGTAGAATTGTGGTAATTATTTGCTAATGTCATTATTTTAGTAAGTTTTTATCACATATAACTTCTAAACATTGTTTTAGTAACATCTGACCCACACGATGAAATTTTTGTGCATTTTTGTAAAACCTATGAAAATGCGCATTCTGCTAGGAATCATTACACGTTGATTGTAATTATATTTGTCATTTTATTCTCTCTAAATTGCTGTTTAAATCATTAATTTGAAGAACATAATTTTCTTTTAGAACATGTCAAAACGTAGACACTTTAGTTACTATAGTTACTGGCCCTGTATTCATTTTGTTTCGTTAAATTACTGTGTATTAAAAATCATTAAACGTATTAACTTATCTTAACGGTTGATTATTAATCCAGTCAGTAGCTCAACACTACAGGTGGTGCAATTTACTGTGATAGCTTACATTTCGTTTTTAATTAGTGTAATAAATATATCTCTTGTAACTGGTATGATAGCTTACATTTCATGTAATAATTAGTATAACAAATATTTCTGTTATAACTGCTTTTATGGCTTTGCGTTTTTTGACAAAAAAAAATTCTAAATTTTTTAAGAGCTTCTAACAACCATGATACAATACCAGGGAGCACAATTTACCATCTCAGTGTAGGATAAGGTTACTGTACACACAGCTGGAAACACCCATGACCCTTTCCAGTGTCTGCCATCCAAAGATAATTTGTTATTGTTTACAATTACTTCCTTCCGCCAGTACATTTTCAAAGTATTAACAACACAGACCCAATTAGGTGTCTCAGAGCTGCTGCGAAATTAAACGTTTACTGTATGCCACGTGGACTCACTGCAAGATAACATTATTCTTGACTTAGATTCACACAATTTGTCACATGCTGGACTGTAAGAAAAACTGTTTATAAAATAGCTTGCTCTGGCATGCTGGTTGGAGCTGTTTGTGTTCAAGTTCCAGAAGCCAGAATAAATTAAATAGTTCTTCATCTAATTACATCATGGTATATTATTATTAGCAGACAAAACTTTGAAGTTTTATACAAAAACAAATAACTGTTAGCATCTAAAAGCAAAATATTTAGCAAAAGTTAACTTTCCGATGTTTAAGTGCATTCCAAAGTTTTCAGTGCAGTTTTCTCAGATTGAAGTGGAAAGGAGATAAGTGGTTCTGGCACTAACCCCTCGATATATATGTATATATATACAATATACAAATATTTCTGTTATAACTGCTTTTACGGCTTTGCGTTTTTTGACCAAAAAAAAATCTAAATTTTTTAAGAGCTTCTAACAACCATGATACAATACCAGGGAGCACAATTTACCATCTCAGTGTAGGATAAGGTTACTGTGCACACAGCTGGAAACACCCATGACCCTTTCCAGTGTCTGCCATCCAAAGATAATTTGTTATTGTTTTCAATTACTTCCTTCCGCCAGTACATTTTCAAAGTATTGACAACACAGACCCAATTAGGTGTCTCAGAGCTGCTGCGAAATTAAACGTTTACTGTATGCCACGTGGACTCACTGCAAGATAACATTATTCTTGACTTAGATTCACACAATTTGTCACATGCTGGACTGTAAGAAAAACTGTTTATAAAATAGCTTGCTCTGGCATGCTGGTTGGAGCTATATATATATATACACATTTCTCGTTCCAGCCAGTACACCACGACTGGTATGTACTACCCTGTCTGTGGGATGGTACATATAAAAGATCCCTTGCTGCTAATAGAAAAGAGTAGCCCATGAAGTGGCGACAGCGGGTTTTCGCTCTCTCTATATCTGTGTGATCCTTACCATATGTCTGACGGCATATAACCGTAAATTATATATATAGTATAAAACCGTCGTTAAATAAAAACATTTCCTTCCAACAGACAAGGCACTAGACACAGATTAATAGACTGAACCATTATTTTGCCAAATGCTCAGTCGACTCTAATCATGTATTACATATTTGTCGTTCAAAATTGACGATCACTATCCTTCAAAAGTTTGTTTTGTTTAACGACACCACGGGAGCACACTGATTAATTAATCATCGGCTACTGGAGCACACTGATTAATTAATCATCGGCTACTAGATGCCAAACATTTGGAAATTCCGACTCGTTGTCATGAGGAGACCCGCTACATTTTTCCTAATGCAGCCAGGTATCTTTTATATGCACTTTCCCACAGATAGGAAAGTACATACCACGGCCTTTGTCCAGTTGTGGTGCACTGGTTGGTACGAGAGAAAAAAATCCAATCAGCTGAATGGTTGCACCGAGGTGGTTCGACCCTGTTACGTAAGCACCTCAAGCGAGCACTCAACCGACTGAGCTAAATGCCCCCCCCCCCCCCCCGTACCTACCAGCCTTTAGTCCGATGGCTTAACCACTGCGCCACCGAGGCCGGTGGAACGTCGCATAAAGAGATATTACTAAAGAGGCGAGTTTTAAACTAAGATGTCCTCTAATCACACATCTGTTTTTGATTAGTTGGTGATGGTGGTGATGGTGGTGATGGTGGTGCTAGTGGTGCTAGTGGTGATGGTGGTGATGGTGGTGATGGTGGTGCTAGTGGTGATGGTGGTGATGGTGGTGCTAGTGGTGCTAGTGGTGATGGTGGTGATGGTGGTGCTGGTGGTGATGGTGGTGATGGTGGTGATAGTGGTGATGGTGGTGATGGTGGTGCTGGTGGTGCTGGTGGTGATGGTGGTGATGGTGGTGATGGTGGTGCTGGTGGTGATGGTGGTGCTGGTGGTGCTAGTGGTGATGGTGGTGATGGTGGTGATGGTGGTGCTAGTGGTGATGGTGGTGATGGTGGTGATGGTGGTGCTAGTGGTGATGGTGGTGATGATGGTGATGGTGGTGCTAGTGGTGCTGGTGGTGCTGGTGGTGATTGGTGATGGTGGTGCTAGTGGTGATGGTGGTGATGGTGGTGCTAGTGGTGATGGTGGTGATGGTGGTGCTGGTGGTGCTGGTGGTGATGGTGGTGCTAGTGGTGATGGTGGTGATGGTGGTGATGGTGGTGATGGTGGTGCTAGTGGTGATGGTGGTGATGGTGGTGGTGGTGGTGGTGGTGGTGGTGATGGTGGTGCTAGTGTTGATGGTGGTGATGGTGGTGCTAGTGGTGATGGTGGTGATGGTGGTGATGGTGGTGCTAGTGGTGATGGTGGTGATGGTGGTGGTGGTGGTGGTGGTGGTGGTGATGGTGGTGCTAGTGTTGATGGTGGTGATGGTGGTGATGGTGGTGCTAGTGGTGATGGTGGTGCTAGTGGTGATGGTGGTGCTAGTGGTGATGGTGGTGATGGTGGTGCTAGTGGTGATGGTGGTGATGGTGGTGCTAGTGGTGATGGTGGTGCTAGTGGTGATGGTGGTGCTGGTGGTGCTAGTGGTGATGGTAGTGCTGGTGGTGCTAGTGGTGATGGTGGTGATGGTGGTGCTAGTGGTGTTGGTGGTGATGGTGGTGATGGTGGTGATGGTGGTGATGGTGGTGCTAGTGGTGATGGTGGTGATGGTGGTGATGTTGGTGATGGTGGTGATGGTGGTGATGGTGGTGCTAGTGGTGGTAGTGGTGCTGGTCGTGATGGTGGTGATGGTGGTGATGGTGGTGCTAGTGGTGATGGTGGTGATGGTGGTGATGGTGGTGCTAGTGGTGGTAGTGGTGCTGGTGGTGCTGGTGGTGATGGTGGTGCTAGTGGTGATGGTGGTGATGGTGGTGATGGTGGTGATGGTGGTGCTAGTGGTGATGGTGGTGCTAGTGGTGATGGTGGTGATGGTGGTGGTGGTGGTGGTGGTGGTGGTGATGGTGGTGCTAGTGTTGATGGTGGTGATGGTGGTGATGGTGGTGCTAGTGGTGATGGTGGTGCTAGTGGTGATGGTGGTGCTAGTGGTGATGGTGGTGCTAGTGGTGATGGTGGTGATGGTGGTGATGGTGGTGCTAGTGGTGATGGTGGTGCTAGTGGTGATGGTGGTGCTAGTGGTGCTGGTGGTGCTGGTGGTGCTAGTGGTGATGGTGGTGCTAGTGGTGATGGTGGTGCTGGTGGTGCTAGTGGTGATGGTGGTGCTGGTGGTGCTAGTGGTGATGGTGGTGCTGGTGGTGCTAGTGGTGATGGTGGTGCTAGTGTTGCTGGTGGTGCTAGTGGTGATAGTGGTGATGGTGGTGATGGTGGTGCTAGTGGTGATGGTGGTGCTAGTGGTGCTAGTGGTGATGGTGGTGATGGTGGTGCTAGTGGTGATGGTGGTGCTAGTGGTGATGGTGGTGCTGGTGGTGCTAGTGGTGATGGTAGTACTAGTGGTGATAGTGGTGATGGTGGTGATGGTGGTGCTAGTGGTGATGGTGGTGCTAGTGGTGATGGTGGTGCTGGTGGTGCTAGTGGTGATGGTGGTGATGGTGGTGCTAGTGGTGATGGTGGTGCTGGTGGTGATGGTGGTGCTAGTGGTGATGGTGGTGATGGTGGTGCTAGTGGTGATGGTGGTGCTAGTGGTGATGGTGGTGCTAGTGGTGATGGTGGTGCTGGTGGTGGTAGTGGTGATGGTAGTGCTGGTGGTGCTAGTGGTGATGGTGGTGATGGTGGTGATGGTGGTGCTAGTGGTGATGGTGGTGCTAGTGGTGCTGGTGGTGCTAGTGGTGATGGTGGTGCTGGTGGTGCTAGTGGTGATGGTGGTGCTGGTGGTCTATTATTAATGCAACTTATTTTGCTGCTTATACCCATCTACGGTTAAAACACGCTGTCCTGGACAACAATTCCTCTTATCGAGCTGTCTGTCCTGGACAGGATGTTAACGCTTTGTGATTAGTGGTTTAGTGAGAGAGAAGTCGGTGAAAGGGCCTTACACTTCCCCAAACGAGTCGTCAGAACTCAATCGGGGTTAGAGACGGTTACAGGATGCGAACGCACGATCTACCATTTTTGAGTCCTAATCACTACACTACCAAGGCCGGTTTGCTAGCTTTTCATTTTGATAGACAGTTAAATTGTATATTGTCTTTGATCTACAAAGCTCATCAGACTATAGAGTGTGTACATAAATAAACTCATATATAGGAAATGTTTTATTTAACGACGCACTCAGCACATTTTATTTACGGTTATATGGCGTCGGATAAACTCAAATATAGAGACAGGGTCTAGCTCAAATTGGTAGAGCTCTCCCCTGGGGAGCTCTGGTCCCAGGAACTCCCTTAGTGGACCTTGTCTTTGATTGTTGTTTTTTCTCGTCTTGCCAAGGCCCCACAACTGGTATAACAAAGACCTTGGTTTGTGTCATCCTGTCTGTGGGAAAGTGCATATAAAAAAAACCTTGCTACTAATGCATCTAAGACTACATGTCAGAATTACTAAATGTTTGACATCTAATAACCGATGATTAACAAATCAAT